>NW_024814882.1:0-2325 GCF_019175285.1 Sceloporus undulatus
ACCGAAAAGATTACCAAATGCTGGCAACAGCAGATAGGACTAGGAATTAGAACAAAAACCCAGTCACAGTTACTGGGTTGAGGAAGATCAGGCCTGTGAATTAATACAAACCTGGTTCAGGGTTGTACTGAGCAGGTCATTACTCCCATTGGGTTCTGTGTTTAAAAAGATGCTCTAAGTGCTATATATGGGTTTTGCTTTCCCTATTTAAATAATCCTCACAGTAGACACTGAGCCTAGAAAGACTACCAAATCTAAAGAAGGCTGCTAGCATAAGAATATTCTTAACAATTTAACTAAAGTGACTTAGTGAGGTACAAATATATACAGTCAATCTTCCTTATCCATGGACTTAAGCATCAATGGATTTTGGTATCCATGGAGGGTCCTGGAACCAAAGCCCAGTGGATATCAAGGGCCCACTGTATGTTGTTACATGCCTTCCAGTTATTTCTGATGTACAGTGACCCTAAGGCAAACCTATCACAAGGATTTCTTGGCAAGACTTGCTCAGAGGGGGCTTTTTCCTGGCCTTCTTCTGAGGTTGAGAGAGTATCACTTGCCAAAGGCCATCCAGTGGGTTTCCATGTCTGAGTGGGAATTTGAACCCTGATCTACAGAGTTGTAGCCCAATGCTCAGACTACTACACCATGCTGGCTCTTGCGCATATATAATTTACATTTCTCCCCAGTTTGTTATAATAATAATTAATAATTTGTTTTATTTATATACCGCTATTCCAAAGATCATAGCGGTGAACAGCAAGTAAGCTAATTAGCAAGTAAGCTAATTTGCCCCCAACAGTCTGGGTACTCATTTTAGCGACCTCAGAAGGATGCAAGCCTGAGTCAAGCTTGGGCCCTTTTGCTGGTCTTGAACTCGCAACCTTGTGGTCTTGAGTAACTGGCTGCAGTACAGGCATTTAACCACTGCGCCACCAGGGCTCCTAGTTATGGTACTAAGAGGGATCTCAAGCAGTCTCCAACCCATACAATCAATGACCAAGTAAGTATTGGTTTGGATTTGTAAAACTAACAGCATTCTGGATCCTCAAACAACTACCTGGGTCAAATAAGGTATGTTTGGGATTGCTCCGGATCAGGCACACTCCACCTGTTTTCATTATGGCTGAAGGATAGCCTTAAACATCCAAACCCATGTAGCATTCATTTAGGAAGATATAGAAAGATATTACTGTGTCTGTCTATTAATTGAAAAAGTGTATGTCTAAGAGGATGTTGGCAACAGAAAATGCAATGGTGCCTTGCTTAAAACTGAGTAAACAAGTGAAGAAGAAGAAAAAACCTCTCAATACACACAAAGATTAGAATGTCACTGAATTCAGCTCCCACAAAAGACTTGTCTTCCTTTAATTATGTGATGCATACTCTGGACAAGCCAAGTATTCATTTTTAGTTGTTGGCAGAAAGATTTTAATTTCACTCTGACAAGAACGATACGATAGAGAAAATGTCAGGAACAATATCACTAACTAATGGTACAAATTTCAACGGAAATTATTTCCTTTCAGTCGCTTTATCTTTTGCAAGGTCTCAATGGACAGGTCCAATAACTGTTTTCTTTATATATGGCCATCAAGCTTGTAAGTACCAAAAGGATTTTTTTTAAGATATTATTGTCAAAGCTATGCCAAAAGCCAAAAGATAGCAAATGGTGTGTTATTTTCTACAGCCAATTAATTTAACTGCAGTATCTGTGGCTTCTAATAATACTACTTCAGAACAAACAAATCCAATGTAATTCTTTACAGCCAGTTTACTATGATTATTCTATTAATTGATTTGGAGGCAAAAATCAAGGTCTCTACCCAGATCCCCCCCGGGGGTGGTGGACCTATTAGGATGGTCCACCCTCGAAGGCTGATGGAACCTGAGAGATTCCAGGAAGCATTAGAGGGGAACATGGTTGGAAGCAACGGCGACTCTGTTGATGCCCTGACTGGTATCTGGAATACCGGTCTATCTAGGGCTATACACAGTATCGCTCCCAAGCGCCCTCTCAGGCCTGCTTCCAAACGTAAGCCCTGGTACACGGAAGACCTCCGGGCAAGAAAGCGGGTTCTGCGACGGCTAGAGCACCGCTGGCGGAAACACCTACGCTTACCCGACAAGGCTCTCCTAGACCGCCTTTTGGAGGACTACGGAGAGGCGATACGAGCAGCTAAGAATTCGTTCTATGGTGCTCATGTAGCGTCCGCGGAGTCGCGTCCAGCAGAGTTGTTCAGGGTAGTCAGGGAGCTAACTCAGCTCCCTCCTGCCCCGAACCAGATCCTTGAACCTTCAAAGGCCTGCTGTGACCAATTT
>NW_024814883.1:0-2325 GCF_019175285.1 Sceloporus undulatus
CAGGCTGCTGGAGCTCACCAGAAAACAGCTGCCAGATGAAAGCACACCGAAGCCTGGCTTTTCTCTGAAGAGGCACTGTTTATTCTTTAGTTGCAAAGGCACACACGAGAACAATACTAACACCATCCAACATCCACCAACTACAAAACCCCACAAACTGTACAACTGGACATCTGGACTTATGTACACATTTGCCACGTGGCCACTTTGCCCAGCCCCTTCCTGTACAAGTTCCTGTGCATTTTGGAATACTTTCCCCCACCCAAAGATGACACAGCATTTTTACATATTGCTACACACTGTGACAGGAACGTTGGGTACTTACCGTGACACATTCATTTCCTGCAGAGAAGGGTCCTGGCATCCTGTAATCTGGGTTTAGCTCCTCCTATTTGCTCCTGTAGGCAGGGACAATAAACAAAAGACCGGCCCCTATATAGGGAGGAGCTAGCCCCCCTGAGCCTCAGTCAATAACAAGCCAAGCGACTAGTAAGGTAATCAAGGAACTGAACTTTAGTAACCTCGGCTAAGGGTTAACTAGAACACCTTAGAAAAAACTAGTCCAAGAACAAACAAGAACTCAGAATACCAATCCAGCAACAACAAGAAGAACAAGGCAGGGCCACCAACAGGCAAGCAGGGTCGGAGGCCGCAGGCAGCACCCGGGTGGGCAGGATGCCAGGACCCTTCTCTGCAGGAAATGAACGTGTCACGGTAAGTACCCAACGTTCCTTTTCCCAGCAGAGAGGGTCCTGTCCTCCTGTAATCTGGGATTTACAAAAGCCCTCTCGAACTGGGAGGGAGGTGCTGCTAGGAGACTGTGGCCCCCGACCCAATCTGTTGGAGGAACCTCCTTTCAAATGACGCCTCTGCGGACTGAGACACGTCCAGTTTGTAATGTCTTATGAAGGTCGAAGGCGACTTCCATGTGGCCACCCTGCAAATATCTGACAGGGAGGTGCTAGTGGTCAAGGCCGCAGGGGTAGATGCACTCCTGGTTGAGTGCACCATCAATTCCTCAGGTGGAGTGAGATCAAGAGTTCAGTAGCTCTTCTGAATACAAGACCTGATTCACCTACTCAGAGTCGAGAGACTGGTACCCTGTACCCCAAAGAGCCCAGGCGAAAGGAAAAGAACATCTCAGATGACCTAAAGGTTGAAGTCTTCTTGATGTAGATTTTGAAGGCTCTGCACACATCCAATGTGTGCCAGGTCTTTTCCAAGTCCTTCTTAGGATCAGGGCAGAATGAAGGCAGGAGAATGTCCTGTGACACCTGAAAGGCTGAGTTGACCCTAGGCACGAAGGTAGGGTCTGGACGAAGGCACACTGAGGCAGGCCTAAAAATACACAAGTCTTTACGTACCGACAGGGCCCCAGCTCTGACACCCATCTGGCGGAGGGAATGGCCGTGAGAAAGATGACCTTGAGGGAGAGGTGTTTGAGGAAGGCCTCCCAAAGGGACTTGATCGGCCCAACCGTCAGAGCCTCTAAGACCGTGTTCACATCCCAAGATGGAAAACGATGTCTGGTGGGCAGGCCCTGTTGGAAAACTCCCCTCAACAGCCTCTTAATGTGAGGATGGCTGCCATTCTAGCTGCTCTCGTATGGAGCAGAAACGACGTGATGGCAGACACCTGCCTTAAAACCATGATAGGTCAAGTCCCTTCTTAATGTCATCTTGGATGGACTATAGCAGGTCAGCCACTGAAAACCTGAAGCAGTTGATGAGAACCTGCCCAAGCAGTGGATTATGTGATCAATTAGAATAGAATCTGATCTAATCTGGACCTATGGCAGCTTCCAGCCTACCACTGATCACCTTGTCAACTGTTTATAGCAATGAAGGTGATATTAAGGTGATTTCATTTGTAGTAATTAAGACTTACCATTCTGAAAGAGGAATGTTAATGTCTGACTTCCAATTAAAATTTCAAAACAATGTGCAGTTCTTTACTGGAACATCTGTGAACCTGTGTAAAATAAGACTAATCCCATGGTTAGGCACAGAAGACATTGGATTAACCTTTATCTCGCAGACATTGGTGAGTCCATGCAGAAGCATAGATGCACTCTGTTTTAACAGGGCATGTGGTCAAAATTAAGTCTGATTTCATCTGAGGATGAACTAGACTAGAGGCAGGAACAAGACTGAGGCTCAGGGGGGCTAGCTCCTCCCTATATAGGGGCCGGTCTTTTGTTTATTGTCCCTGCCTACAGGAGCAAATAGGAGGAGCTAAACCCAGATTACAGGAGGGCAGGACCCTCTCTGCTGGGAAACTTGGACATCACCTGCTGCCTCTGGCCCCAGCTTCAACCAATTCCAG
>NW_024814884.1:0-2325 GCF_019175285.1 Sceloporus undulatus
GGCAAGTATCTTAAGCATCTGGAGGTATCTCAGTTCCAGGAATTCCTGGAAATCTATTAACTAGATGAGGAGTGGGCAGCCACAGAAAGTCAGACAGCTGCATCTGCTGCATTTTTAGGTTCTCTGGACATTGTTGACTGCATGCTGCCCTTTATATGGAACTGGAAATGATATTCTAATCACTTGTGGTTGCTATTTTTTAATGATTTCTTGCTGTTCTGGGGTGGACCCCCTGCAACAGCAATTTATAAATTGCAACCCATGCCTGCTAGAGGCCTCTGGAAGTACAGTTCAGTATTTAAAACTTGAAATCCTGTTCCTGATACAGACTTATTTCAGTCTGGGTTTGGCACCAAGACAACTTTGGTCACTTTAGCGGATTATCTTCTCCGGGCAGCTATATTTCACCTTTTCATCCCCTAGCAGTCAAACTGCTGATGTTCTGAGTCGGTGTCAAATGAGGGCTAATAAATTGTGGCAATCCAGATAGGACAGGGATATCCCTGGCCTTGAAAGATTACTGGATTAGGAATTCAGCCTATTTGGGATGTGACAGTGCTCCCCTTGAAGAACTTGGTTTACACTGGAGAAGAGATACTTCTGGACTTGAGGGCCACTTTGGACAAAAATGTAATAGTCAGGAGACCAACAGCCTCTAACCCTGATAAAGTCAGATCTGGCCATTATGAGACATGCCTTAGGTACAATTGGATGGTGATATAAGCGTGAGTGTGTGCATATGTTGGTGGGTACCCATTTACAGTAGTGGTGGGCAACAGCATGAGGATCTAAGGGCCATTCCTTCCCCTGAACCTCCTCTGGCTGCATCTGACTGTCCAGGTGCACTGGAGCTGATAATGTGTTACTTTTGGTTGCCATTTGGAGCTGGTTTACAACTGAAAAGTGAGGCTGAGGGGAGTTCTGTGGTTTGGGGTGGGTACGGAATCTGAGTCCAGTATTTACACATAGTTTTGGGGGTTGTATTGCAGTTTCCATGCAAAACATACTTGAAAATCACACCACAGCTTTTAAAACGAGGCTTTGGGGCAAAAGCACCATTAGGAGTGTGTGGGGAGTGTCTACCACACTGGGTGACACTTTAGGGGGTCAACTCCCTGTAGGGTGGTCAGTCACCATCTGTCCCAAAACACACTGGTCATCTCCTCCCACCAGCTAGGGCACCTCTGCCATACACCCACTGTGGCCACTGGTGGGGATGGGGTGCTTCTGGTGGCAGTGTGAGTTAAATGCCAGTACTGCAGCCACAATGTTTTGAGTTGATCCCAGAGCTCCAAGGTTGACTCAGCCTTCCATCCTTTCATAGGTTGGTAAAATGAGTACCCAACATGTTGGGGGCTTACAGATTGTAAAAATGTTAAAGAGTGCTGAGTTCACTATTAAGCGGTATAGAAATGTAAATGCCGTTGCTATTGCTTCTGCTGTCTGGTAGCCCCTTCCAGGTCTGGTAGGGCTGTTGGCCAGGCTGGGAAAGAGAGATGCTGCTGGTAGTAACAGCAGTGGCGACCAAAAGGAAAAGATTTTGTGGTCACCACTGCCACCATCACCTCTCTTTCCCACTCTCCATTCCTACTCGCAGCTGACTATCTTGCTCACTGTTTCTACCCACTGCCCTGACCAGCTCTCTCTGCCCCAGAACAGTGGCACCACTAAGGGGGTGCAGGGGGTGTGGACAGTACCAAGTGACACCCTAAGATGGGTGACACCTCTGCTCTCCAAACGTGTACCTTGGGCAGAAATAGGCTGTGGCATTTGCTTGTGTCCCTTTCAAATGCTGAAGAGATGGTCGAATGGGGTGGGAGGAGAAAGGAAAGATCCCAGTTTTTAAATTTTAAATGCTATTTTGTTAAAAAAATAATGTTTAATTTTTTTTAAAAAAAATCACATTTTACCAAATTTTCACTTGAGTCGCATGAAATTATTTATATGTAAGTGCACTGAGGTCGTGCATATGATATTGTAATTTAAAGGTATAATTTTAATTTTGCTAGTTGTTTAGGTCACAACTATTACCATTACATTCTGTGATATGCAAGAATTATGATTAATGAGTAAAATCAGTAAAAAAAAATTACTACGGATTCTGTATGGTGTAGTATGAGATGAGGTCAATGGGGGGGGGGTGACACCATGAGGTACTGCACTGGGTGACGCCAACCCTAGGTATGCCACTGCCCCAGAAGGAGGCTCAAGCCAGGGCTGTGGTAGGGATGGAGGAAAAGGAAGGCAGACAGTGGTGTGCCAAGATTCTGGGAAAGGAGCTGCTGCTACCCAGAAGTCCCTTCCATGTCTGGCTGGGCTGCTGGC
>NW_024814885.1:0-2325 GCF_019175285.1 Sceloporus undulatus
TTTTTTTGCTCTCCTTCTTCTCCTTGTCTTCTAGTTCCTTTACTCTTTGCCTTAACTCTTCCAGCTGCAGTGAGGAAAATTGTGCAAAGGAAGAAAATGAGTTTTCAAATTAAGATAATAAACTTAAAATAGACCACCCTAAGTATTTTAGTTTTTAAAAAAAAAGAAAGAAAAAAAAAAAGAGGAAACACTGATATGCTAAAGAGGTTCCAAGGAGTTTGCCCACAAATCTCTTCTCTACAAAATATACAGTTTCAAGGATCAAGGATGAAGTCTGAGTTAAACAAAAAAGAAGAACAGGTTTCACAACATAGCACTCAGCAGAATTCCATCCTACACAGAACTCCTGTGCTTCACAGCAATGGACCACATTAAAGTGTCAATGGAGGGCACTTCTAAATATATATCATTTCACTGTATTATTTTATGATACAAGTATTACACCACCATACTACCCTGAACACACCGAGTCACATCTCATTTCAGAAGTTAAGCTGGTTTAAGCCTCATCAGAACTTGGATGGGAGCTCACCCGTGATGGAGGGCTAGGAAAGAATCCTGCTGAAAATCCTGAAAAGTGGCTGCCAATCAGAGTTTACAAAATTCCACTAGAAAAGTCTTATTCAGTATAAGGAGCCTTCCTATGGTTTTTGTTTTATTTTGTTTTGGATTGGATTTTTTTTTGGGGGGGGGGGGAGTTGCTATATGTAGGATTTCATATCTGGCAGAGTATAAATAATTTCATGAATAAATTAGGCCATGACAGACACGAGTACCTCAGCTTTGGCCTTCTTCTCAGCAGCCATCAGTTGAACTTTATCTCGTTGCTCTTTTGGGGCAGAGCGGTACATATCCAACAGCAATTTCATTTCTTTCTGGCTTTCTTGAGCCTTCCTGAGTGGAGTGAAAAGATAAAATATAGAATACCATTCAAATCAACAATTGCTTTCCTGCCACATTAGCTCTAAAATACATTAGCAGCATCTTAGCATGTAACATCATAAGTGACACAGGGGAGACAACCAGAAAACTTCAACCCACTTATGTTACTGGATTACAAAATCTGATCTGTTGTGATCACAACCAGATTCTCCAGAGAAAGCATTTCTCCTTCACTGAAAATTTCAAGAAATGAGATGTTCTTTGCTCCCAGCAAAGAGAAGCTGCACCCAATTTCCCACCCTCAAGACTGGCCATCAAAACTGGCTACTTTCACATGTCATGCTAAGCCATGACCAAGAAAAGCAGCTTGTTTTTCCCATTTCTTGTCTATTTTTCTCCTATTCTATTTGTCAGCTCCTGTTTTAGGGTAAATAGTGATGCCTTCCAACTGTGATTTAAAGCTGGCTAAAAAACAGTAGTTTATTTGTGGGTATGCTACAGACTCACAATGCTATTTAACAAGACATATCTTACCATCAAATGCAGACCTGGTTATTGTTGATGCACTTTCCCTCCAGCCTTACTTTTGCATTGCATTATACATGGGGCTGCTTTTGAAAATGGGCCAGAAATCTGTCAGCTCAGGATATGGCTGCAGGACTACTCACTGGGACTGTATTCACACTGTAGAAATATGCCAGTTTGACACTCCTTTTAAGTGTCATGGCTCAATGCTTTGGAATTCTGCCAATTGTAGTTTGTTATGGCACCAGAGCACTCTGACAGAGAAGGCTAAATGTCTCAAAAACTACAATTCCCAGAATTGCATAGCATTCAGCCATGGCAGTTAAAGAGGTGTCAAACCAGATTATTTCTGCAGCGCAGATGCAGCCTGGAACAGAATGAATTATAAAAGCCCATCCCACCAACACCTACTTCATTTCTGAGTCCATCACTGTGCTAGTTTTTATCTTTCAGGTCCTTGATATTTTGGAACCAGGTTACCCAAAGGACCATCTCTTCACATATACACCAATCCAGTTCTCCTGGCAAATTCATGTACATAACTTGGAACAATACTGTAAAGGATGTAAATGCTGTAAAGGAATGCACAATACAGCAGTAACTTTTCAAGATCAAGAGCCCAAAGGTAATTCCTCTGTTTTCTTTTTGTCAGAATGACAGTATTTTCCAACTGCAAATCAAATATAGTTTCATTCAAACATTAAAGGAGAATTCCCCAGGGAAAAGAGGATGGTTATCTTACTTAAGATCAGCCTTCAGCTGCTTGACCAGTTCTGCTTCTTTTTTCCTTCCATCATCATGCTTTCCTTTGTCCTTCTCTTTGGTAGAGTCCCTCTCCTTCTCCGATTCCTTCTGCTTTTGCTTCTCCCGTTCTCTTTCTTTTTCCTTCTCCTTCTCTCGTTCTCTCTCCTTCTCTTT
>NW_024814886.1:0-2325 GCF_019175285.1 Sceloporus undulatus
ACAACAATCTACATTTATTCAAATATGGTTAAGTCTTCTTCTTCTGGAACATCATCATAACTCTCCAAACCCAGAATTCTATCCTGAATTTCTTGCGACTCCGTTTCCGTTAGAACCATTGGCCCCAATCTTTCCACTCCCTTCCTGCCCCCCCTCAGTTCCGTGCCGGGCCTATCACTATGTCTTATTTTCACACTTATACTGTGTAAATCCTTAGAAATCTTGCTACAGCTTATTTTATGGGTATGTCTTATTTTCGTGGAAACAGGGTAACAAAGATGTTTCTCTGTTTCTTTGAATAAGGAAAAGATTTGACACTCAGCAAGGAGGACTTCTTTTGTACCTTACTCCAAGTTTCACTACACATGGCCTTTCAAAACAGTACTGATCTGTCCAACAACCAAAGCATTATACCACACTACCTCCCTTAAAGCACCTGAAGCAAATCTAACTGTTTCTGTCCCATTAACCTCCCTTACCTTTCTTCCTTCCTTTTTTGTGGCTCTCCCACTGATCAAATTTAAACTGGTAGATCCGTGGACAAAGGATTTTCTGTGAGACATATGAAAAATTCCATGTCCATTGATGCCACTATATTAATTAACATAGGCTGCTTCCCAGAATTCCATAACATTGAGCCATGGCAGTTAATGTGGTGTCAAACTGGATTATTTCTGCAGTGTGGCTGGTCGTCTTTCACTTCATACACAGCACTCTGACACCTTTGCAAGAGACACATTTAATTTTTTAAAAACTAATTTTTTTTACTTTTGCATCACCGCTTGGAGTTCCTGTGCTTTAATATATATGAGAGGTCTAGAACTTGAGTTCATAGGAATACTAGGATGACTTGATGAATCTGCCATTTTATACTTCCCCTATATAAAAGGGAATGACTTACAAACCACCTTAAAAGTGCTTATCTTTAGTCTACTTGTTTTGGTCCTTCTGACAGAGATCAGTTTTGAGAGCAGTGCTGAAAAAATGACACTGTATTCTGAAAAATTATTGTGATACAGAAAGAGAAATAAAGAAGTAGAGAGTCAACATCATGTGACAGGCAGGATGCCAGATTTGAACTCAGGAGATATGAGTCCAATTTATCTCAACTGAACCATGGCCAAGTCATTGCCCTTCAAACACATCTCACCGTTCTTGTGAAAACAAGGGCGGGTTACAAACCGCCATAAAGTACGCGCTCCGCGCGTACTAGGGTTAGGAAGGGCCGTATTAGGGTTAGGAAGGTTCTTACCTTCCTGACGGCCCTTCCTCCCAGTACGTGAGGAGCGCATACTTTTTCGCGGCGCCCATCCACATGGGCGCCACCATTTTGACGTACTGGACGCTCTGCGTCCAGACGTGTCGTGGCGGAAGTGACGTCGCGAGGGCGCACTCCACCCCTCGCGGCGCCACTTCCGCGTTCCAAAAAGGAGCGGCATTTCGCCGCTCCTTTTTTGCTGCGCGGGGAAGCCTCGCGGTCTGGCAGCTGGGGCTTCCCTACGCAGCAAATGGCGGCGGCGGGAAAACGGCCCCTTGAGGGCCGTTTGTAACCTGCCAAGGAAATAACAAAAGATGCTGGTTACAATATAGAAACAGCCTAGTTTGATGTAAAGAGGGGCATCAGAACCAGGGAGAATTTTTCCTCTGAATAGTGAGGGAATAAATGTTTACCTTAATGATATCCCTCTATGTGATATTAACCCATATTATGTCCACACACAGAGAGGTGTTAAAGAGACTTTTTTTAAAGGATTCACTTCATGAATATTGTACATATTTAATAAAACTGAGTGCCTCTAAAGCACATGTGAAGAGTCCTTCCATTGCTACTTAATAAAAATCATCACTCTCTACACTTCTGTGATTCACCTTTCAGGTTTGTAGTGTGTTTATTGTTAAAGGAAGAAATTGTTGTATGGCTCTGTAAGCAATGAAAATTCAGAAGACAATAACTGAAAGCATGGTAACTAGGGATGGATGAAAAATTCACTTGGTTTGTATTTTAATATGAAATGGCCCACTTCAGATTATCCAAAGCAATAAGTGAACCGGAACACAATTATCTTCTAGGTGTTGCACTTTTGTGGTCCTCAGATACAATTTTGGTGAAAATGTGCACAAAATGCATATGTATGTACAGGAAAGTCCCATACAAAAAGTATTTGCAAAATGTGCTTGCCCAGGGAAATTAAACACAAAGATGCATCTGAATTTTCATGTGGACTGGAAAAAAATTAGAAAGAGAAATGGTATGAAAAGTACATGATTCCGAGGCTGCATCCACACTGCAGATATAATCCATTTTGAAACCAATTTAACTGCCAT
>NW_024814887.1:0-2325 GCF_019175285.1 Sceloporus undulatus
AATTTATTATTATTATTATTATTATTATTATTATTATTATTATTATTACATGTGTAAGAGGCATCCTGGGGTGGCAAGGAGGGGGGATACAGGATTCATTAGCTTGCATTTCGGAGTTGAAAATGCCCACAACACACACACAAACAAACACACACAATATGATGTTTTTAAATTTGACAAAATGTGCGCATTTTGTGCCTGGCTTTTTTTAAAAAAGGAGGGGGGAAAGCACACTTTTGATGCCTCAATGAGTGCTGCAAACGTCACCTATGACGATCGCTTGATTGACAACAGGCGCCTTCATGTTAAACCTGATTTCTGTAAGAAGGCATTCGGGTTAAAATGCCCCTCATTTTGTAGTGGGCACTCACTTACGGAGAGATTCTGGAGCGTCCCCCCCCCCCCCGAATCTTCCCAATTCCTTCAGGAGCAAACCCACCAGTGGGAATGGGGCCTGCAAATCCCTTAGATTCAGTTAACGAAAACAAGTTTAGAGAGAGAACTCGGAAAATTACTTTTATAAGTAGTTAGTACATGTGGTGTTGTGGTAGGTGTAGTGGCCTATGACTGAAGACCAGGGATCAAAACCCTGCTTAGCCATGAAAACCTACTGGACAAGGTGCATTCTCTCAGCCTCAGAATAAAGCAACGGCAAGCCTCCTTTGAACAAATCTTGCCAAGAAACCCTTGTGAAAGGTTTGCTTTAGGGTTGGCATAAGTCAGAAACAACGAAGACACACAATAGCAACAGCAGCAAAGTCTTATAAAAGTGGTTAGTTACACATATCCTCCTTACTGTTTTGAAATGTAGTGTTTTAATTGAATAGCTTATTTCATTTTCAAAAAATATTTTCATTGAGGCTGCATCCGCAATGCTATGGAATTCTGAGAATTGTACTTTGTTGTGGCACCAGAGCTCTCTGACAGAGAAAGATAAATGTCTCACAAAACTACAGTTCCCAGAATTCCATAGCACTGAGCCAGGGCAGTTCAAGTGATATCAACCTGGATTATTTCTGTAGTGCCAATATAGCCTATTAGGTTTTTAGCTGGACATTGTTTCAATCTATATTGTAAAATAGTTTGGGTTGGCTATTTTCCAGCTGCGTGAGGTTGTATCATATGTATTCCATAACTGTTGAAAATAAGCTTAAAAGGCAAAAGAAAGAAAGAAAGAAAGAAAGAAAGGCTGGGAATTATTCTCCTTGTGAAGAGAAGACTGAAGAGCTGAACTGTGTTATTCATAAGAAATTGCTGGATTCTATTCTGAATTACAATTAGGTGAAGATCACTAATAGTAGGGTATGTCTTCCAGGATTGAAATCACTGCTAGGTTTTTATCCCTATAGCCTGGGAGAGTTGGGGCCAAGGGGAGTTCCAGTTGGATGGAGGAATTTTCCCTTGGCACATCAGCATCAGATGCTACAGGAAAATGCTGCAAGCAATGAGCACAACAATCAGGCAAAGTATTTTGGAAGGGATGGCAGACAAGGTCTTCTTCTGTTCCAGAGCATGGAAATATTAACTTTTTTGGGCCCCAAAGGCTGGAAGGCTCTAAGATTTGAAATCCAAAAAACAACAGTTCCAAATTCTAGTTTGTACAAATGAATAGAAAAAAGATTGGACGTGAGGCTTAATAGTAATGCAGTTATCTGTAATGAATTCATGGAATATAATTGAGGTCATAATGGAGTTAGATTTTAAAAGGAACATAATGAGCAAAAAGGATCTTTTCAGGTTTTGGTGAAATAAGTAATACTTTCTAATTACTTTTAGTGTATGTTTTAAGTGGGCATTTTAAAGCATTTTAGAGACATTTGGATAGGATTTTTTCCCCAAATTATATGTCATTTTCTCATAAACAATCCATAGTGTTAGAAGGATAAGAATGGAATACGTGTTGCTGGAGTTGAAAGAAAACAAATGCAGCAGATCAGTAGCAAAATGTACCATATTTTCCAGCGTTTAAGATGACCGGGCGTATAAGACGACCCCCAACTTTTCCAGTTAAAATATAGAGTTTGGGATATACTTGCCATATAAGACTACCCCTTTTCCAATGCACACCAAATAAAAATTTTTAAAATGTCAGATTTGATTTCAATATGGTAATCTTAATTCAAATGCTTATGACATGCAGGTACTTAGCAGGAAAATTTGTTGTATACAAAGCCTGCTTGGATTGGTCAGCTCTCCCTGCCTGCCCAGCCCTCCCTGTCTCCAAGACTATCAAAGCAGTAGTGCAAACACAGCTCTTTTTCCATACCTCAGGTGTCCTGGATGCCTGCAGCTTGCTCCGCCCTTCACTTACACCTTCCCAGTGAG
>NW_024814888.1:0-2324 GCF_019175285.1 Sceloporus undulatus
TTGGGATAGCATATGTACACACTAGTCATCCATTGAACCCCAGTGTGTACATCAAGCCTCCCTAGGTGGTCCGCTATAATTTTTACTTCTGTTAGGGACCATGAGACAGTTTCGACCACTGTTTTAGTTACCACCCTGTCATCCCCTGTCTCTCTGGTTTCTACCATCCTTCTGGTTTGTACAGGGTTTATTGGTGCTGGTGTGTCTGAGGTGACTTTTTTGGGAGAACTTGGAGTTATTATGTGCTCCTGCTCACTTCCTTCCCACTGGGAATTATAGGGTGGCAGTGTTTTGGCTTTGGTGGGGAGTGGGGTCTCCTCATCCCAGTCTATGGTCCTTAAATACTGGGGGCTCACAGTGGCCACCACCGAGTGCCTGAGATCTAGGGCGGCCTCAAGCTCCTGGATGCGCTGCTCGCACTTTGTGTGGTCAGCTTTTGGGTCTCCTTTTGAGTAGCGGGCCAATATGTAATCGGCCGCCAATTTTGCCTGTTTGAGCTTTTCTTCCAGGTCCTTGTTGTATTGTTTGAGCAGCTCAATTTCAAGCAGGGCAGTATCTAACTGTCGAGCTGCTTCCTCCCTGGCCCTAATGTGTAGGGCATTCTCGGCCACCTTTTCCTGTATTTGGGTGACTGCTTCGTCCAGCAATTTTTGTCTGGTCTCCTCCCTGGCTGCCAATTTTTTGTATTCCCTAGTGGCTTCATGGGCTAGGGTCCAGATCCCCCATGATGCCCATCTGTCCTTTTCTGCCTTGGACACCTTTTTAAGCCCTGTCTTTTTGGTGTGTGTGTTATATATTCTCAGCAGTGTTGCAAAGGGATCCTCGGTTAGAAAGCCCTCCGCCTTCCAGGGATTAGGTCCCTTCCCAAGGATCCATTTTTGCAACCGGTCCTGAGGCTGCTCTGTCCTGACCAATCTATCGTCTTCTGAGTGTGTGTCCATGTTAAATCCTAGGTTGGGGAGAGGTTATGGAACCGGGGCCTCTTTTCCCACCTAAACCTGGTGCAACTCTCTGTCCTACAGTGAGCTGTTGTCCTGGGATCCTCCCTGAGGACTCCACAGAACCCCTAAATGTAACTCTGGGTCAGGGACGCCGCCCAATTCACGCGAGGGCCCGGCGCTCCTGCAGGTAGCGACTTAAGGGTGATCCTCCGTTTAGACCCGGTCAGAAGTCAGTTCAGCCCTGCCTCACTTTCACTGGGGAGTTCGGATGCTGTAGCTCCACTCCGGCGTGGCCTGGCTAACAACCCAAACTTTGGCCCCCAGCTAGACTCCTGCCTGAGTTTTCCTTCCCTGGGACCTCGATGAGGCTCCCGCAATTGGCACTCCTTGGAGCTGCCTGTTCCTCCCTTGTGCCCGGGCTTTGGCCTCTGTTCAGGGACGTCTCCTGCCTTTGCCTCCCTCACCCGTCCAAGGGGGATTTGTGACTGTGATTTTTGGGTTATGTATTATGGGACCTTTTTTTCCTCTGGCTGTTTTGGGATAACACAATGGAAAGGGATCTGTCTGTTCCGAACCCACAATATTGTAGCTTTAGTGGTGACAGGCTGGGGTTAAAACCAATGCAGCCAGATGGGGGTGTCCCTTAAAAGGCACACTGAAAGAAAGCTCTGGGTTTTAAAACCACTTAGATGGATGGGCTGTGACCTTTAAGAGGTACACACCTGGGGGAAGCTAGGAGTTAAGCCCCACTGGCTTCAAACCAAACATGCCAAGACCTTAAGGGTTCCTTGGCTCACCATTTTAAAACAGGCTCTTCCAGGCGAGGGATGCCTCAACCTGGAGGTTTGCTTGGGACTTCTTTTTGCACTGCAGCCCAAATGCCTGGATTTGGCTGCGGTGGTTCCTTGCACCAACTTTTAACTGTAAGTTTAGGTTTTGGGGTGGGGAAAGTTTTCAGGATGCCTGGCCAGGGTGTTCCTAATAACTTTTCCCAACCCACGGATAGAGAAAATAAAAATAGGGCGTCGGGCTGCCTACTCCGACAATCACGCCCAAGGGTGATTAGGGCCCACCACTGGACAGCGTACCGGAGCCAATGAGCAGGACACCTAACCAAAGAGGTGAAACGGGATCAGCCAACCCAAGATAGCCCTTTTGCCCTTATGGCCAAGCGCACAAGAACACACACACACACCTCCCTATTTATTCCTGTCTGCAGCAACCTTTTTGGAATCCCTGTTCTCTCTACGTTCCGAGATCTAGACAGCCCAAGTGATCAGTTTGGAAAGTCCAGATTTCGGGGGAGAGTTCTATGCCCAAGCTTTCTCCACCAAATTGTAGCCAAGGGTCCGTAGGGGAATTTTATTATGTTGTTATTAGCCC
>NW_024814889.1:0-2324 GCF_019175285.1 Sceloporus undulatus
GTTTAAAGTGGCATCAAACTGCCTTAATTCTGCAGGGCAGAGGCAGTCTGGGATGAGGGGAAGAGTTGCTGTGAATGTCTATTTGAGGACCTGGACTGATCTGCCCGGAATTAAAATGGCGCGGGTGCCATCATCTAAGCCAAGATGGAGGCCGAACCCTCACTTACAAGGGCCAGAGCCTATCATGGGATTCTATTTATGTATTTATGAACTGGGGCTGAGACAGTGTTGATTCTCAAAACGGCCAAAGGCCAGAATCGAACCCTGCCTCAAACCGCTACGCCACGATGGCTTAAGCATTACGTCACGCGAAGAAGCCACCGCTGTTATAGCTCACGCGCGTTGGGCGTTGGCGCATGCGCGCCGCCGACAACCCATCCCCTCCATTGTTTTGACGAGGGCCCCATGTGCGAGGGTTGAGGGGAGGAGAAAAACGCTCGCTTCGTGACGTCACTACTGTGCGACGGCGACTCAGGCTCACCCCAGGCTGCCTGACTGGCTGACCCTCGCGCTCTCTCCTTGACGCATGCGCCGTGGCGACTGTCCCTCGCGCCGCCGCCGTTGTCGTCTCTGGCTGAGTTTGTGAAATGGCTCCTGGGGGTCTCAGTTGGGCCTCTGTCAGGTAAAGGGCTGAAGGGGCCGCGGAGGGGCCCCTGGGGCTGGGCCTTGGGAAGGGCAGGCTCCCCAGGGAGGCCTCCTCGCTCTCCTTTGTTGTCAGCCCTCCCTGCGCATCCACACTGGAGAGAGAGCCCGGTTTGGTACCGGTTTAAGTCTTTGTGTGGCTCAAGGCTGTGGAATTCTGGGAGTTGGAGTTCGTTGTGGGGCCCAGAGCAGAGTTCCTGCATGGCTCTATGTTTCTATGCAGGATAGAAGCTGATGGCATGAAGCTCCGTAGGCTGGAGCCTAGTTCCTCAGATGCGTCTATTTGTCTCTCTTGAAGTTGCTGTGGAGCCCTTCGTGATGAAATGTAAGGCTGCATCTGCACTACAGGAATAACCCAGTTTGACAGTGCTTTAACTGTCGTGTCTCAGTGCTATGGAATTCTGGGAATTGGTTTTGTGAGATGTAATTTTATATCCCTCCCTGTCAGAGAGCCCTGGTGCAAACTACAATTCCCAGAATTCCATAGCATCGAGCCATGACAGTTAAAGTGGTGTCAAACTGGATCATTTCTGCAGTGCAGATGCAGCCTCAGCCTTGCTGAATTCAGCAAAACTGTCTGTCAGAGGCTCCTGGAGTGCAGCCTCTGCGACATGGGAGCCCCCTTTGGATCTTGCCTTTAAGACCTCTTGGGAGCCAGAAAGGATCTTTAAAGATCTTGCATCAAGTGTTCCTTTTCCTCTTCGTTTTCTGGTGAATAGGGTCTTCATTCTTATCATCATGTTTCTGTCACTGCCTTGAGGCTGTTAGGTCTCTGTCTCTATATTCCTCTCTTGTGGCCAGACTCTGTGTTGTTTTGTGCAATAGCTCCCTTGTGTTTCCTTCCTCCACTAAGAGTCTTTGCTGTTTACACTGAATAGACATGCTCTTTAGTTTCAAAGCTATTTTAAAATCGGCAAGGTAGCTTTTTATATCAATGAAATTTTTAACATTAGTGTTGGTAGCTGTGTATATTTGATAGAAATTGAACTCCTTGATTCTGCATTACATTTTTGAGTGTTGGCTGTACCTTTATACAGTATCAGTCTTTTACTATACATCAGGTTTTCTGAAACATTTACCCTCACAGATGTTTTGTCTGCAAAATTTCCTCAAAACCAGATATCAGTTTAATTAAATTTCTTACTTTCTGAGGCATTTAATTATTACACTTCCCTTGTCAAAGCGTACCATTTATTATCCTTTCAGTGACTGTCAAAACTCTTGTATGTGAAAAACAGGACTATTGGGTATATGACTCAGGGTAGAGTGTAATAATACATGCTTCTTGAGCGTTAGCATGACTTTCATTCATCTTTTTGAACAGATCGCACTTGTAGAAGACGAGGACAGCGAAAGGATTGTGACTCAATATGGCTCAGTTTGGAGGACAGAAGAACCCCCCGTGGGCCACGCAGTTTACTGCCACCGCAGTCTCTCAACCAGGTCAGCTTTCAGTTCCAGTTAATTGGTCCTTCGGCTCCAGCCTGTCATCTCATTGCTTGCCATAGCAAAACTGGAAACAGTCTAAAATAAATAGTTCTTAAATGTGTAGTTTGGTTGAAAATACTTTGTTTGACTGGAAAGGTGTCTCTTGTGCAGTTAGCTTACAGCTGTAAACCATTTAGACACTGTTAGTTAAGTATGAAGCAGTGTATAAATGAAACTGTTTGTTATATAAATGA
>NW_024814890.1:0-2324 GCF_019175285.1 Sceloporus undulatus
AAAAATAAATAAATTCCAAAACACAAACCTTGATTTTGCCATTTTATACAAGAGACATTTTACTATCTGTTTTATTTAATGAGATATGAACACCCACGGATTTTGGTCCAGGAATCAAACTCCAGCAGATACCAGGGGGCCACTGTACTTACATTAAAATCCTGCTTTCTCCCCAGTAAACTCAAGGCAACCCATAGAGTTCCTCCCCAGTAAAGAAGGTATAACTGGCCCAAGCTCACCCAGTGAGTTTCACTGTTCAGTTGGGTCTAGAACATTGATTTCCCAAGTGCCAATACAACACTATAACTACTACAGTGTCTTTGCTTCCACATGCAGTGGGCCCTTGGTAGCTGCTGGTTTCCCCCTCCCCCCTCTTTGCTACCCCTCTGGTGTTCCCAAATAAGTGAATGGCTGGGAAAAGCACTGGCAATAATATTGTCCAGAAAACAATTTAATAGACATAATCAAAAGTACTGTCTTCTTGCATAAAATCCTGGAAGAAGAAGAAGAAGAAGAAGAAGAAGAAGAAGAAATTATTTAATAATGCATATAATCTTATGCAGAAGAGTAATAAGATCAGCAACCAAAAGAAATTACAGAGGCTACTTAAATGCCAAGCAGAGTTTCTAAGGGAAGGAATTCCACAAGTGCAGAGCTACCACTGAAGAAGACCTGCTCCTGCCTTAGCAGTCTTAGAGCCCAACAGGTTTATATGCCTGCGAGACTCTTTCATACAATCTGATCCTAGACATCCCATGTTTTGAATATTAATAGTTATGCAACTTCAAACTTAGCTTCATCATCGAACAGTCTAACCCATACCAAATGCATTCTGATGGCTGAAGTCTGCATCAGTTGAAGTATTTATTTTTATTGATATTTATTGATTTATTTATTACTATCTTTAAGGCTAGACTTAAATAGACAACATTGCAGCAGTCTAGCCTGTATCTGTAAGTGAGGCTAGGCCACTTTCTCCAGATCATGAATCACTACCCCCACAAATCCCTTAAAGCCATCCCCACAACTTGCGGTACTGAATATCATCATTAATTGTGTTCTGAATTAATAAGTATTTTCTGTTTGACTGTCTGGAATATCCTGACAATCAGCTTCATTGACTGATCACAGGTTTTAGTGTTATGTGAGAGACTGGGGGGGGGGGGAGGAGAATCTCCATTCCCATTTTCTCTGCTCTCTATATAATTTTCACACATTTCAATCAAGTATCCCCTTACTTGCCTTCATTTTATCCAAAAGAGACACAAATCCATCAGAAGGCAATTTTTCCATTTCTCTGTCTGTATTTATTTCCCTTTCCTCACCTTTTCTGGCTCTACAATACCCTCTTTTAGTAGTGGGGGAGTGTGTATGTGTGCATGTGTGTGTGTTATGCAATTCTTGGCTAATTTTTTCTTCTTCAAGAAAGTAACAAGTATTTTAGCTTATTTATTTCTGCTGTGAAAAAAAGTCTTCCAAAACTGTATATTTAACAAAGACTGTTCACAGTTTGGGATTTCCTCTGCACAAATTTAGAATGTGGCTATTTTGCACAATAACCAGCTTTCTCACTGTAAAGGAAACAGCATTTTCTGCACATGGATTAGTATTTCTGTACAGAAATTGCTGTTTTCTGCGCAACTCTCCATCACCACCACAGTCAAAAATGTGTGTAAAATAAGGCTCTGACTGCAAAGATGTTTATCAGTCCAGGATTCTCCATGTTCAAGAAATACATTTTTTTAAAACCTTCCCATCACAAAATATTTTCAAATATTGTTTCTATCCCGTGTGTGTGTGAGAGAGAGAGAGAGAGAAGGGAAGAGATAGACAGAAATATAGGACATGTTCACATGATTTGAGTAGTGTGTGTGTGTGTGAGAGAGAGAGAGAGAGAGAGAGAATGAGACAGACAGATAAAGAATGAGGGAGAGGCATGTGTATATGTGTGCATGTGCATACATGCACACTATTTACTAATGCCACTGTGATTGTAGGGAAGTTTTTGCATTCTGCCTCAGGCAGCAGGAGAGCTTGGGCCACTCACTTTGTAAAGAAGAACATTTTCAAAACAAACACCACCAGAAGCATGTTTATTTCATAATAATTTATTTTGGCCTCAGATTTTGGAGTTCGCAGGTGAAGTATCTGAATTGTATTTAAATGAAACAAAGTTCTGCTCCCTCTGAAACTGGATCCATGGAGCCTTGACATCACTCTGTCTGCCAACCACAAGGGAAAGAGGGAGGCAGCTGAGTTCTCCCAGTGTTCAGGTTGAACCACTTGGTACACTGCACACAATATGCATCCCTCCCCCCCCCCCC
>NW_024814891.1:0-2324 GCF_019175285.1 Sceloporus undulatus
GGGGGACACTTTAAAATGTAACACAAGAAGTCACTGGGTTTGGGAGACTGCATGGTCTGAAGGCTATATAAACTCAGGAGCTTCCAGTGATTGCTTGTGGGTTGTAGTAGGAGAGTTGGTATTCGTTTGTGATCTGTATTATAGCACTGTAAATAAAGCACTTCAGGAGACTTGGCTTGTCTGGTCGTTTATCAGCTGAAGCCTGGCATCGGTTGCTGAGAGTCCCCGGAGGTTCCTGCATTTCTTCAGTTCCTGGAAGACATCCAGCTGCTGTTATCTCAACTGAGGACTAAGAACCACGTTTCTGAATTTGCCAGTTTACTCTGCCGTATGCCAGCATTGGCAACAGGGCTCAGATGAGTTGCTGACACCCATTGTCTTCTTACCATGCTAGCAGCTATGAGAAGTGTTATTGCATCCAGTATTTTGTGTCAATAAATACGTAATTTCAACAATGTCAGAATAATGTGAGATACTGTGAATAGTACGATCAGCACAACTTTCTTCTAAAATGCAAACTTGCTCTTGAACAAAATAAGCAGATAGTGTGGGGTTGCAGTTCAGAAGTTCTAATTCTTCCATTGTCAATGCCATCATCACTTGTGATCATTGTCCCAAATCCTATTGGTTAATTATAACTAGAGTAAGCACCCTGAAGCAAGTATTTAGAGCTGAGTCAGCACATATATACATTCCATTGACTTGATAGGTTTACTTTTTTTGGGGCTAACAACTGCAATACACATTACATTCTACTTGTGCTATCTCACAACTTTGTTACCCAAAGATAAATTAACTGTACACTGTTTTCAACTGCATCTTAGTCCTTAGAAGAAACAAAAATGATTACTCACAGAAGTAGATGCCATAAATGTTTTAATTTTCCATTGTTGAGTCTCATGAAACTAGGCTTAAGGCTTTAGTAGGAACAGACACAGAACTAATATTATTATTGTTTTTTTCTTGTTGCACTCCAGGAGTTATAAAGAAATAAACAGAATCTGTGTTGCCCTTCTATTGTGTAGGCATTTCTTACAACCATGGAAAAATATCCCAAGTTAATGTACTTTTGTAATAGTAGGAACAAATCTTTAAAAACACATTAATCAGCCCTAATGGAAAATTTGGGGGACTGTAATTGAGAGCTTGATGGTAGTCAGCAGACGGACTCTAGTTGGCTATACTTATATAAAGTGTCTGATTGGCTTCTCTAGCTGAAAGAATCTCTCCATTTATATTGTTTGGACATGCCCTCTTGGCTTATTTTCTTTTCTTGCAAAGCAATGAAGAATGACAACTGGGAAGACTGAAATATTCTCTCTTTTATTATTGCATGGAAATAAGAGGATTGATTCATAGGTCTGATTTTCCTTTGCAGTACAATTTTTTTTTAATGTATCTGACATGGACATGGTTCTTCCACCCCTATATCTTATAAAAGACAAAAAACTCTTTGCCTTATAACTGTCAGTCTGTAACCTGATTGCTCGGGAGTTCACTGGTTTGGTCACTTGGTCTCCCAAGGTTGCAATATGCACTCAATCCTTACTGTCTCAATACTCTGCAATGTATCTTTTTAGCTAATAACTTCTAACATGCTTTACCTCGTAAGCATGCAGAACATGAAATGGCAATTTGTTATAGGTTTCCCATAACATGCCAATTGAAACCCAATGGGTATTGATTCTAATTGGATACTACTCGGTCTTAGAGAAAGTGCTGACAAGAGCTGCAGCCACACTGCAGAATTTCATAGAATCATAGAATCATAGAGTTGGAAGAGACCACAAGCGGCATCCAGTCCAACCTGCTGCCATGCAGGAACTCGCAATCAAAGCACCCCCGACATATGGCTATCCAGCCTCTGTTTAAAGATCTCCAAAGGTCTTTATCTGTCATGGCTCCATCCTACGTAATCCTGAGAACTGTACTGTAGCACCAGAGCTCTCTAACAGAGAAGGATATATATATATATATATATATATATATATGACTAATCCCACAATTGCATAGCATCAAGTCAAGGCAGTAAAAGCAGTGTTAATCTGTATTAATTCTGCAGTGCAGATAATAATAATAATAATAATAATAATAATAATAATAATAATAATTTGTTTTATTTATATACCGCTATTCCAAAGATCATAGCGGTGAACAGCAAGTAAGCTAATTAGCAAGTAAGCTAATTTGCCCCCAACAGTCTGGGTACTCATTTTAGCGACCTCGGAAGGATGCAAGCCTGAGTCGAGCTTGGGCCCTTTTAAATAAATAAAATAAAATAAAAGTTTTATTTTTATACCGCCCTTCTTCAAATCAAGGCGGTG
>NW_024814892.1:0-2324 GCF_019175285.1 Sceloporus undulatus
CTTGTTGTCTACTAGGGAGTTTATCACACGAGAAAGCGTCATGCTCCTGTTTTTTTTTCTGTTACCATTGCGCAATTGAGGAGAAGATAATCACACGATGTCGGGATGATTGTGTTGTCAACAAGTTATCAAAGTGTCATGTTCCTGTCAGATTGTATTAACAATCTAAATCATTAATAACATCTCAAAAGCGCAAACGAAACTTTATTAGCACAGGTGTGTACTTACAAACCACTTCAATGCCTCAATTGTGCTTTCATTCCCAGTTTGCTATTCATCCTCTCTCTCTCCTTCATCCACCCTTCCAGACAATTCACCATTAGTGTGAGGACACATACCAATAACTCCAAAGTATCAGCATCCAACTCCGAAATAATTCCCAAAATATCCTCCGTCCCTCAACAACATTGTCTAAGGACTTGGATACTGGAAGTCTGCAATAGAGGTAAACTAGAAGTGCTAAATCAGAGCTATATCCCTGGGAGAAAAGCGACAATTCAGCAAGGTCTTTTCTGCATGTGTTCCCACACTGCAAAAATGGAATCATAACACTTCAGGTGTGTACACTAAAACCACTATTCTTCTGTAATTAAAGTGGAACTGCATCGTTTTTGGTTTAGATGTGATCATCTCCTGTTACTGTTTTGTTGCTATTCCAATATTGAGCAATTTTGCAATGGTAACAGGAGGGGAAAAACACGGGAGCATGACTCATTCTCCCCTTAAATCTCCTTCACATGTACTGTTCTCAATCCAGGTGTCTCCCATCCTATATCTGTGCATTTCATTTTTTTCTGTCTGAGTACAGCACCTTATATTTCTCTGTTTTTAAATTTATTTTGTTAGTTTTGGCCCAGCTTTCTAATCTACTAAGGACATTTTGAATGTTTATCTTGTCCTCTGGAGTGTTAGCGATTCCTACTAATTTGGTATCATCTGCAAATTTCATAAGCATGCCCTCTATTCCTTCATCTAAGTCATTGATAAAGATAGTTAATGGCACTGGGCCCTTTGGCACCCCAGTATTCACTTCTCTCCAGGATGAACCCATTGAGGTTGTAAAATGGTGTCTCTTATATAAAATGACAAAATCAAGGTTTGTTTTTTGGATTTTTTTTTTTATTTTATTTTATTTATTTTTTTGGAGTGGGGGTGATGTTTTCAAGCCATGAATGGTTGAATCCATGGATGCAGAATCTGTGGATATGGAGAACTGATGGTATATAAACACATGCTTCTAAAACACAGGTGCTACCTTTGCCTGCTGTGAACTTTGATCACAGCATGCATGATTGTTATCAGACTATCTTGTCTTCTTCTGAACCCTGGCACATTTCCCAGATTTCTCCTGTGGGCACCCTGTTTTGTCTTACAAACTGATAGGACATTTCTCTGTTTGTGACCTTGGCCTCTTTACTGATGGATTGTTTGGGCTGCTCCTTCAGATACCAATACCCTTGTGGCTCTCCCTACACTGACCTAGGCCTGACTTTGACTTTGCTCCTTGTTTCTCCCCTGTACTGTCCTTTTGCTTAGTAAACTCTTGTAGCCAAAGAACAGATAAAATAGAAAGCAGATTTGGGTGCTTCATAACTGTCTTCCAGTCAGAAACAGTATATTTGAAGACTCATGAAACAAGTTCTGTTTGTGTGATTGTGTCATCCCCAGTGGGAATGAACCAGAGTAACATGATGTGACTGCTTATGTTGGCTCTGGCAGATATGATGGAAGGCTGGGGATATAAACAAACAAACCATGTCAAGTATAGTGGAAAGTTCTGGAAACATCCCGGGGGACACTTGTCAATCTTAGATGCTAAGAGATAAAATCCATAGCAGAAGAGAAACCAGGTGCACTTGAAATCCTTCCATCCACATTTCTTATTCTTTTGCCTTTCTTTTTTCAAAAAAATATTTATTTTTTTCCTTTACATATTTTCCTTACCTTACAAAAATAACACAGCATAAAAGTCAATGCCCTTTTCACTTTCTCTCTCCCTCACTCTCTCATCTCAAATAATGAATGATTCTGCATCTACAGATGCAACCATCCATGGCTGGACAATAGACCGAAAAAAAATCCAAAAAACCAAGCCATGAATTTGCTATTTTATATAAGGGACACCATGTTAACATGCCATTGTATGTAAAGGGAACTGAGCATCCACAGATTTGGTATACATAGGAGGTCATGGAACCAAAACCCTGTAGATACCAGGGGCCCACTGAAGTGTTAATCCTCATAGGCATAAATCTTCTTCAATGGGAGAATGTTCAAAACATTTGAAACATGCCTTTCCAAAAATATGCTTTATTAGGTGGTGG
>NW_024814893.1:0-2111 GCF_019175285.1 Sceloporus undulatus
GCTGGGGCTTGGAAGCCGTTCTTTGTGTTCCTTAAAAGGCAAGCGTGCCCTCCCTTGCTCACCTATTTAATGTCACCTATTTAAAAGATTGGGAGGGGATGGAAGCAGTAAGTGGATCTTCCTTAATGATTGAGAGAGCGACAGCCCAGCAGCACAAGACTTCACTTGTACTGCAACCTGAGCAAAAGAGGCCTCTCTGGTTGCACTGTCTCTCTTATAATGTGATGTGAGTTGTGCCATTGTTTACAGGAAAACAATGGAGAAGCCTTCTGAATGCAGGCAAGTAATTGTTGCAGGATCTCCTGCAAATACAAAGCCAGGAGGACCGGGGGGGGGGGGGGGGGGGTTCAAGTTGGTATTTGAACCCATCGCTCAGAGGTCTTGAGAACAAGCTGGAAAACATGCCTGTGATTAGGGGGAAAGTCAGGCTCACCAGTCTGAAAGGGATACGAAGGTTTGGAGGCCAAGAGGGCTTTCACTAATGAAGGATTCGTGTTGCTCAAGCCAAAATGTGAGCTCTTAACCTTGGCTATTAAACCTTGAGGTGAAACTGCAGGAAACCTCCACAGACAGATAGATCTGCATACAGGAAGAAAATCACAGCACTCTTTTCAAAACTGTTTTCCATCCTGTCTATTTTGCATTCTTATTAGCAAAAACACCAAAGAAAGCTGCAACCCCTCAGCAAAGAATAAAATGAAATAAAATAAAATTTATCCCAAGTTGACTGACTAAATGCCTGGAATAAAATTAGGCAGCAAGCCTAGACACACTTACTTGGGAATAAGCTCCACTGAGAATAATTAGATTTACTTCTGAGTAGCTGTGGAGAAGATTCAAAAGTTAATCTCCTGTGCAGTACCCCACACCAAATATTGCTGTTCCTTTCACAACATGCAGCTTTCCCCTTTTCCTTTCACATGCACAACCAGATTTTGTCCTCTTTGGAAATGTCACACCCCCCCCCCAAAAAAAAAAACCAATCATGAGACTCACCACAGGTTTAATGCTTTGTCCTGTTGCTTGAAGGTATAGGAGTAAAGTTGTGAGTGTACAGAGAGCATATAGTAGGGTGCAGGTGTTACCTGCACAGAAATCTTTCCAACCCTCCAAATCCACCAGATCTTTTGAAAAGGCATACTAGACACACACACGTAAGATTATACATAGATTGCTCAATTTAAATAGATCCTAACCTGGTTTCAATACCTGTGATAGAATCCTATCCTTCTTTAGCCCAGTATGAGATACCATTGGATCTCCAGATGGTTTGGAGTACAACTTCCACAACACTTTGCCATTGCTCATGAGGGGTGGAGATGATGCGGGTTGTAGTTAAAACAACTGGAAGGTTTCTTCAGTGGCATCACTAGGGTTGGTGTCACTCGGTGCGGTAACCCATGGTGTTACCCCACCCCTTCATTGACCTCCTCCTATACCAGGGGTAGGCAACCTGCGGCCCGCGGGCCGGATGCGGCCCGACAAGGCCTTGGGACCGGCCCCAGCCCAGTCCTGCTGCCAATTGCCACCGGGGCCTTTGGGGGACAATTGTCTATAGAAGCCTCAGAAACATGCATTTATATTAACATTTTTTAAAAAAATCAGCACATTTTTTCGCGTGTCCTACATTTTTTTTAAAAAAAAGTGTCTTCCATTTGAAAATTTTGTCCTACATTTGTCCTGGTTTATTTATATATTTAATTTTTTAAAAAATTATTTAATTATTTATTTTTTGGCTTCGGCCCCCCAGTTGTCTGAGGGACAGCAACCCGGCCCCCGGCTCAAAAAGATTGCCTACCCCTGTCCTATACCATACCATGCAGAGTCCTTAGTAATGTTCTTGGTACTAATGTTACTCATAAGTCATAATTTCTATATATCACTGAATCTAATGGCAATAGTTGTGACATAAACAACTAGCAAAATTTAAATTATACCTTTACATTACAATATCATACTCCCAGGATGATTGTGTTTACATATGCATAGTTTTGTGTAGTTAAAGTGAAAATTTTGTAAAATGTGAGATTTTTAAAGATTTTTTTAAAAAATAAAAAAATTTAAATGTTGAAAATTTTGAAGTCAAAGGCTTTCATGGCTGGCATCCATAG
>NW_024814893.1:2211-2324 GCF_019175285.1 Sceloporus undulatus
GGGGGGGGGGCTATGTGGCCATATTATGAAGATGCCAGCCAGAGATGCTGGTGAAATGTCAGGAATAAACTTGTCCAGAACACGGCCACATAGCCTGAAAAACCCACAAAAAA
>NW_024814894.1:0-2324 GCF_019175285.1 Sceloporus undulatus
AGAGGGACCAGTTCTTCACAATTCTCTGTCTTGTGGGGGAGTTGCTCATCTTCACTGGAGGAGACCTGTGAGTCTATGTCAAGAATTGAATTGTTCCAGTGCCTGACCCTTTTATTGAAACTAGTATTTTTTTTGTATTGAGATAAAATTGTTCCCTAGAGAAATTATAAAGAAAATAGTTGCCTTAAAAAGGGTTTTTAAATGGGTCTTGGCTGGACTTGATAGGAATGAAGTGACAATAATTGACTGCAGAATGTCTTCTGCAGCTGTTATTAACTCATTATCTATTTCCTCATCCGAGGTCCAGTGTATTTGCCAACTGATGATGTACACCTACCAATCATGCATACCTGTCACAGGCACACTATTTCATTAGTCAGTTGACAGCTCCAGTTTTCTCCACATCTTTTGAGTGCAGGACTCTGGGAGACCAGGGTGCAAATTCCTGTTCAGCCATAGAAATGCCTTGGGTATTTCATAAACACCTTTAGTCTCCAATGAAGGCAATTGCAAACTTGAATAAATCTTGAAGAGAAAAGCCTAGGAGACGCTTGTTGTAACTCACTCAGTGTTGATTTGAAGGCACATCACAACAACAATCACCAGTTCTCTCCTTGGAGCATAGGCCTGTCTTTGTGCTTCCTTTATTCTGTAATTTGCATTATACATTGATATCATGTTATTGGGATCCAACCATATCTATCATAAACCTACAGGAGTGCAGCAGCTCCTTTATGTGCTTTTGAAATCCATCAAGTCTAATTAAGAGGTATGGAATTCAGTGACATATAGCTGAAAGTATCTGCAAAATCAAAATAATTTCAAAATAGGATCTGAAATGAATACTGAAATCCCAAAGATATTTCATTCTTTTTGGTTTGGAGCCTCAGTCTTGCATTAGATTGCAGAGCCACTTCTATGCTCAGATATCAAAGTATTCGATAGGGAACTACTAATGTACAAGGTTTAGACTATCAGAGTGCAGAGCAAACTTTGCACTTTAAAATAAAATCAGCTTTAATATTTCACAAATGAGCCTAGCTTTCTCCAGATTCAAACACCCTTTCCACAAGCCCAGCTGTCTGGATGAGATTGGGTTTTATACTAACTACAATCTAAGCCTTAATCTGTGATTGATCTTAATTGGTTTATTGAACAAACCATCTTAATGAATGATAATTTGAAATTGCCTTTTTAACAATAGTTAAGATGAAGTGCAGGTTGCTATGTCTTCAGGACACATGTGAATCATAGATAATGAAACATGGAAGCACAGCAACTGTGTTGAAGGTTAGAATCATAGAGTTGGAAGAGACCAAAAGGGCCATCCAGTGCAACCCCATTCTGCCATGCAGGAACTCTCAGTCAAAGCATCCCTGACAGATGGCCATCCAGCCTCTGTTTAAAGACCTCCAAGGAAGGAGACTCCACCATGCTCCAAGGGAGTGTGTGCCACTGTTGAACAGCTCTTACTGTCAGGAGGTTCCTCCTAATGTTGAGCTGGAATCTCTTTTCCTGAAGCTTGCATCCATTGCTCCAGATCCTAGTCTCTGGAGCAGCAGAAAACAAGCTTGCTCCCTCCTCACTATGGCATCCCTTCAAATATTGAAACAGGGCTATCATATCATCCCTTAACCTTCTTTTCTCCAGGCTAAACATCCCCAGCTCCCTAAGTCGTTCCTCATAGGGCACGGTTTCAAGACTTCACCATTTTGATAACCCTCCTTTGGACACGCTCCAGTTTCTAAACATCCTTGTTGATGTTGATGTTGATGGTGGGGCCTGACCAAAGCAGAATAGAGTGGCACTATTACTCCCTTGATGTAGATACTATATTTCTATTGATGCAGCATAAAATCGCATTGGCCTTTTTAGCTGCCGCATCACACTGTTGACTCATGTTCAACTTGTGGTCTATTAGGACTTCTAGATCCCTTTCACACGGAGTCTTGATAAGCCAGGCGTTCCCCATCCTATACTTACTGATCATCAGTTGCCATTTTTCTTAGCTCAAAATTCAATCGCTTTGAAAAATGGAAATTCTCCAGTGGCACTAAAATGTGACAGTAATGAATGAATTTTAGTAAAGCTTCCCATAAAAGCACACTGCATATGCCTCCCCCACAAATCAGTCTCAGTGAATAATAGAGGACCCCTTTGTCATTGACATTTTATGAATTCATTTAGTGATTTAGCTTCCCATAGCTTTGTACAGTTGTCATTCAAAACAAATGGTATTGTTCTGTTCCCTTTAATTGAGTGACTAATATTTACACATGATAGCATTTCAGTCTACTACTCATATCTGATTTCTACTAAAGGTC
>NW_024814895.1:0-2323 GCF_019175285.1 Sceloporus undulatus
AATGCACTCCTTCCTTGGAGTGTAGTGGAGTCTCCCTCCTTGGAGGGTTTCAAACGGAGGCTGGATGGCCATCTGTCAATGGGGATGCTTTGATTTGGATTTCCTGCATGGCAGAAGGGGGTTGGACTGGATCAGGGCCCTTGTGGTCTCTTCCAACTCTATGATTCTATGATTCTCCAAAATCTCCAAATTATGGGACTCAGAGGGAGAACAAGATCTGTCCTTCCTCCAGTTCCCATAATAGCTGTGTAAGAATGAGACCTTGGTCTGGGGAATGTATCATCAGCTCAAATAGAGGAGCGGTCTCTAGTCCTATGTTTGTGAAGGTAGCCAAGGTCATAATAGGTCAACAGAGACAAGTTTCATGAAAACTGACTACTGTTTATTATTCTTAAGACAATCATACACTCACATAATCACCCAAGAACTCAAGAATATAGTAAGACAGCGGACAAGAGGCCTTCTAACGGTAATATTCACCTATATGGCTATGTTCCAGGGTCCGAATTGATGACGACTCTGCCAAACAGAGGGGAAATGGGGAAGTGGCTAGAGGATTGGGACTATATTGGGGACAGACGTGGAGTCTACCTGGATTCTAACCCAGAACCCTGAACAAAGGATTTGGGGGTCCATAAATAAGGCAATGTTCAAGACCAGCAAAAGGGCCCAAGCTCGACTCAGGCTTGCATCCTTCCGAGGTCGCTAAAATGAGTACCCAGACTGTTGGGGGCTAATTACCTTACTTGCTAATTAGCTTACTTGCTGTTCACCGCTATGATCTCTGGAATAGCGGTATATAAATAAAAATTAAATTAAAAAAAACCTAGCCTCTGGCGGAGAGTTGTTTATCCTACGTCAAAGCAAAAACCAAATCTACATATTAAAGGTTACTTGATCTATAAGTCTCCAAGGTGAGAATGGTTGTCTGATGGCTCTGGTCTGGCAAAACATTCTGGGCCATAAACCTGCCCAAAGGTGTGAATGACTTCCCTGATGGCAACTCCTATCTTGGCCTCCTTGATCTATGTTTCAGTAGTGTACATGATGCCTTCGCCTTGCATCCATGGAGGACTCCAATATCATCTCTCCCATTCTGCATAGGGTCATGAGAAGAAAGCCATCCACACCAAGGGTTTTAAGGCTCCGGTGCTCATGACTGTTGAATACCAACTGTAAGCTGATTTTGGAGCAAGACCAAACAATGTGAAACTAATCTGGCAGTATTTGCTGCTTGCCCATAAATAAACCCTAATAAGTCCAGAGGCATTTCAAGTCCAGAGAGGGTCTTATTGCTCAGCAGATGACTTCCCAGAAGTCAGCCCACAGCATTTGGGGGCTATTTTTACCTTGCTGGGCTACCGCAGCCTGTTTCTCCAGACCTCTTTTTGGCTGAACCAAGAGTCCAGCCTGGCATGCAAAGACTCTTGCATTCTGTCATCAGCAAAGTCTGGGTTCCAAATTAAGAAGCTCCATCCACATTGGATATGCTCATATAAGGAGTAAAGGGGAAAACAGAGAAAGAGCATTAGAAAAAGAAAGAAAACAGTTTATTCTTTCAATAGACTGCTACAGACAATCTTGAAGATGGTTTCCAAGCACATTTGTGACGTGCAAATGTCATCCATGATCTTGAGTAGGTGACATGCTTTTATATAAATAGTTCCCTTTATTTAACTTTGTTGTATCAATCAATCAATCAAGGGAGCTACAGTTGATTGAGGTCTATCTCTTGGAGATATTTCACTGAGAGGGTCACCATAAGTTGAAGTTGACTTGATGGCACAGAGCAACAACCGCAAGAAGAGCATGAAAGGAGAGGATTCATGAGTGGAGGGGATACGAGAGAGAGAGGGAGAGAGCATTAGAACTGGAGAAAGCTTTGGGCTACAGCTCCCATCATCCCCCACCCAGCTGCAGGAGCCATAGTCCAAAAAAAGGCCATGCTTCCAAGCTCTGACAGATAATGATCTATACAACTACATTAGGGAGCTGACTCTGAGGGCTAATACCACACCACAGTGTGTGTGTGTGTGTGTTTCCTGAGCTACACAGAGCTCTTCTTCACAGACCATTTCACTTGGATTGCAAGGAGCTGAAATGGAGAGCAGATCTCAGCTTCTCTTCACTGTATTGTCCTCATAACTATACCAAGGTACCTCCCCCCTCCCCTTTTTTCTGTTTTAGGGTTGGCAAATTTGAATCCAGTTGTTGGCAAACAACAACAAGAACAACACAGTTCAAGCACCTCATTGCCAATATCCTAAGAGCAGTTTCTTGCTATTTAACTGCATTGAAGCCATAAATAATAATAATAATAATA
>NW_024814896.1:0-2323 GCF_019175285.1 Sceloporus undulatus
AGTCTACTTCTTCAGATGCATTTGGATTTGCAAAGAACGAAGTTGGCTGAATGAGCTTTCCTAGACGTAAGTCTACTTGGGACTTTTCTTCAGATGCATTTGGATTTGCAAATGCATCTGGGGAAGCAGACGTACGTCTAGGAAAGCTCATGCTGCCAATGGTAATCTTTTCCATGGGTCTCCAAGGTGCTACAAGATACATACCAAAGCCAGGAGAAGGAAAGGGTTTCTCTTTCCTTTCTCTCTTTCTAGAAGGAACCTTTTTTGGGGGAGGCAAGGGCGAAGCGTGCAGCGGAGAGGTTGTTATTCCAGATGAGGGGGAGGAAAAGCTCCCCTAAGTTTGGCAGGAGCAGATTTGGTGGCAGGAGACTTTCTTGCCAGGGAGCCAAGGATGCTTTCCTGGGGCTGTTGAAGGATCTGGGTTCTTTCTTTGCTCCACCTGTCGCCTCCTTCCTCTTTGCAGCCCAAGGCCCACAAGCCTGTTCCTTGGTAGGTTGCCTTCTTGTGTCTGTGTGCAAGGGAGCAGAAAGAAGAGCCTTTGAAAAAGAGAAAGAGGGAGGAGGAAAGAGGAGGAGGAGGAAAAGCCAGAGAGGGAAGCCACGCAAAGCAAGCCCAGCCGAGCCCCCGAAACATGCAGCTTGCATCTTAATGCGCTCCGGCCTTCACCAGGCGCGTGCACGACGGGCGCGCGTGCACGCACCCCTTTCACTTATATACACTCCCTTCCTGATCCCCTGTTAAGTCCCTTCTCCAGGATTCCTTCTTCCTCTTGCAGTTGCCTTTCGCCTAGTTTGCAAGCATACTTGCAACAAAAAAAGCATTAAAAGATATTATAATCATCATCATCATCATCATCATCATTATTTTGCAAGGTCTAGGAAGATAGGCTCCTCCTTTTCCAGCCCATGTCCTCCTTTCCTCTTTCCAGCCTTCCGACCAGGAGGAATCCCCTCCATGTACTGTAGTGCCTTTTGGAGTAGGCATTTCCAGGGCTAATGTTTCGAGCTGTTCTCCATTTTTCTCGGGCGTCCTACATTTTTTGGGGGGGGGAGAAAGGGGTGTTCCTCGTCCTCTTCGGAGGGGAGGACATCATCCCCTCCCCCTCCCGCAGGAAGAGATCTCACCAGTTTTGGCAAATGTTGGCCAATTGCTAAATAAACGTTCGCGAAGTGGGGAAGAAAAAAAGTAAGCCGGGTGAGGTTGGACGGTTTTGGAAATTGCATTTGTTTTTGTTTTCAATTTCAATATCGTCCAGATTTACCCTCCTTCCTTCCTCTCTCTGTGTTTTCCTTCCTTCCTTCCTTCCTTCCGCTATCTTGTCCTTCCTTCCTTTCTTTCTTTCTTTTTCTTTCTTCTCTCTCTCTTTCCTTCCTCTTTTTCTTTCCTTCTTTCTTCTTTCTTTCTTTGTCCCTTCCTCCTCCTTCCTTCCTCCTCCTTCCCTTTCTTTCTTTCTTTCTTTCTTTTCCCCCCTCCCGCCCTCTTCCTCTCCGGGCTTTTCCTCGAGGCTCCTGCTCTCCTCGGCCTTTAGGTCCTGAAGCTCGTTCCAAAGGAAGGCTGCCTGGCTTGGCTTGGCTTGGCTTGGCTTGCCAGATGGAGGAGTGGCGGAGAGGGCTCCCGAATTCCATAGCCTTGAGCCAGAAAAGAATCAAAGCGGTGCCAAACCGGGTTATCTCTCCAGTGTGGATGCAGCCAAGGTGGTCAGCTTTCCTCGGGAGTCAGCCCCCAGGTGCCTGTTCCTGAGGGATGGGTTTGTGTATCTTACACACTGGAGGCACAGAAAGAGATGCCGCCCAAGGCCAGGGGGCGCCCGAGGCCTCCCCTCCTTCCAGGGTGGGCCCTTGCCAGCCCTTGCCAGCCCGCTGGTCCCTTGCTTGCCCAGAGCCCAGCCTCCCCGGCATCAACACTTAGACCTTGCCGGGGGGGCTCTCCGTCTTCTTTTGGAAAAGAACCACACACACAGGGAGCAGCCATGGAGGCCAAGGCGAGGGGGGTTCCCTGGAAGAGGAGGAAGAGGAGGGAGGTCAGGAGGAAGGACCTCTGCTTAGGAGCACCCCGACCCCCCCCTTTGCAGGTGTTTCCCTCTTGACCCGGCCCCGAAGCGGGGACTGGGCACCCCAAGCGCCATCCTTTCGCGCTCTCGCCTCCTCCCGCCTCCCCTCCTTCCCTATTTCCTTCCTTCTTTCCTTCCTTCCTTCCTCCCCTTCCTTTTCCTTTCCCTCCTCCTCCCGCTTCTCCTCTTCTTCCTTCTCCTCCTCCTTTCCTCCTCCCCTTCCTCCTCCTTCCTGTCTCCCCCTTTCTTCTCTTCTTCCTCCTCCTTTTCCCT
>NW_024814897.1:0-2323 GCF_019175285.1 Sceloporus undulatus
CCTTGGAGGTCTTTAAGCAGAGGCTGGATGGCCATCTGTCAATGGGGATGCTTTGATTGAGATTTCCTGCATGGCAGAATGGGGTTGGACTGGATGGCCCTTGCGGTCTCTTCCAACTCTATGATTCTATGAAAAGGGCCACAGCTGATCGTGACAATATAAACATATCTGTTTGCATTGCCACCAGCATGTTCCTTCATCAAAGCCACCCATTTGCATGTGTTTATTTATTTGGCATTAACTTGCACGAAAGAGATAATTACGGAGTTGGGGAAAAGCATGCTTCCCAAGCGCAGACTGACTTAGGCGGTGTGCATTCCTTCCCCCTTACTTTCCTACTCTTGTACCCAGAGGCTGTTGGAATATTTAAGGTGTTATCAAATCCCAGTTGAATATATATTTATAGCTAGAAGCTCTAAAGCGAATGCTGATCTCAGTGATACAGTGCATGCGCATGGAAGGGGATGGAGGGAAGAGGGGAACAAAACTAAGGATTTCTTGCCTCCCGAATTTTCCATATTCTGGATTTCATGTGGGCATTTTTTATGCCAAATGAATGAACAAACAAACCTCATTTCTATGTAGAAAAACAGTAGGGGACCTTCATATTTTTCTTTGCATATATATTACCACTCTTCGGGACACTCAAATATGGAGAGGATTTCTTGCTCATTTTCCCATCATTGCGGAGAAGAACCCTCCAGTTATTTTGTTTTCTCATGCAAGGATTCAACAGTTGCGGATTTATGTCCTTTCTATAGATAACACAGAGATTAAATCTGCGCGAGTTTTTAAAAATCCAACCAAGAACCTGAGAGTCAGTAATGATGATGCAACATGAAGATTTATTGTGAAAGAAGGATGGAGAAGGAGAGGGAAAAAAACAGCATGTGAAAACTGCATGGAATAACATTGGAAAACACAAATAGAAAAAGTAGGCATAGACCATTTTCCATTCTATGGATGCACTGTACAGTGGCATTACAAACAGTGTATGAAAGATGGTGACACATTAATAGCACTGCGGGGGAAAAGAAGAGAACATTCAAGGACAAAGAGGACAGGCTTTGATGCGTCAATGAATATGAGCATCGTGGTCACTCCCCTTGGTTAGAGCTGGGAAACATGGGAGCTCAGGATTTCACAAACCCAGCAACGCAACATGCTCTGCAAATCCCGGATCATCATCTTGTTTCTGTTTCCCTTTTGTCAGTTCCGTGAAAGCGGCGTCTAACAAGGTCTGCAGCTGCTGGAACTGTAGTAAGGCAGGCACCTCCGGGAATATCTTCTCCAGCCTCCGTATCCACAGTATCCCCCGCCATATCCCCCATCATTTCCACTCCCATACCCACCACCATACCCTAGCCTTCCATAGCCTCTGGAGACCGATCCACCAGAAAACCCACCAGCGGAGCCCAGTACTGGATATCCATATGGTACTACTTGGCCAACACCGACTGAATCACCGGATGAAGATTTCAATTTTTCTAGTGAGGTTTTCAAAAAGCATCCCCATGACAGTTCAGTGAGAAAGGACTAGGTGGGCATTGATCCAATCCAGCATTGATCCATTCCAATCTTTCTGCGCTTCCCTAATCCAAAAGATTTGGGAGGCTGTGCAAATGTGGCCCAGGAAATCTTTCTAAGGGAGGTCATGGAGTTTCTGTGATACTGGCCCTAAGTACATCTTTGCTTTCTCATTCAGTCCCTGGTACACTTCTTGAATTAATGCAGAGTAATTCAGGAGGAGCTGCCCTTCGTCATTTAGGCCCACTACTCCTGCTAAAATGGCTAAAACCTTCTTTCTGGCTATCTATGTGTCTGGGGCTTCAACGGGGAGCTGCATATCATTCTGGTATTTGGTCGGCATGGTGGTCCCTGGCCACAAAACCTTTACCACTACAACGATCCAGTCCTTGAGGTGCGCTGTCACTAGGGAGTAGTTGCCTCGAATGGTCCTGTGTAAATGGGATCTAGGCACAATCTATATGTGCGTGAGATCTTGGCCCTTGGCTTTGGGGTAGGTGTTTATGCCTGAGGACATCCATTGGACTCTGTTATGGGGGCTCAGCTTCCCTAGCTGGTCTGCAATGGTCTTGATTTCAGACAGTGTCCAAGAGACGGGTTCTAAAACCTTCTTGGTGGCTGTGCCATCCTCTGCGGTTTCCTTAGTCTCTACCATGCTGCGCGTCCTAACAGGGTGAAGGGGGACTCCAGGAAGACTCCCCTCCGTGGGTTTCTTCCCTTCTGGGGGTTTCAATGGGGGTTATAGGGAGGGGGTGTCCAAGCCTCTTGCGGCAAGGGCTACTGCCCAAGCTTTCTC
>NW_024814898.1:0-554 GCF_019175285.1 Sceloporus undulatus
GGGGGCACCCAGAACAGTGTCATGCTCAGGTCACTCACACCAACCTTATTAATTTAACCTGAAATAGGGAGGGGTGAACGTAGGGCTAAATGTTGGGGTAACACCTTCCTCTCTTAACGCTGAGATTCAGTCTTGTCTGTCATTGTCCTTGTTTACAGAAGAACTTGTCAGTCATGAGAGAGCCCACAGAAGAAACAAGTCACATAAATGTCAGCATTGTGGGGAAAAATTTGCCTACAAGTCAGTCCTTGTCAAGCATCTGAGAGTCCACACAGGAGAGAAGCCATACAAATGCCAGCATTGTGGGAAATGTTTTTCTTTGAAGTCAAACCTAGTGAAACATCGGAGAGTCCACACAGGAGCAAAGCCATACAAATGCCAACATTGTGAGAAATGTTTTTCTCAGAAGGCACACCTAGTGAAACATCAGAGAGTCCACACAGGAGAGAAGCCATACAAATGCCAACATTGTGAGAAATGTTTTTCTTCAAAGTCATACCTAGTGATACATCAGAGAGTCCACACTGGAGCAAAGCCATACAAATGCCAGCATT
>NW_024814898.1:579-2323 GCF_019175285.1 Sceloporus undulatus
GCACTTGTGGGAAATGTTTTTCATCAAAGCGTCATACCTAGAGGATACATCAGAATCTCCAACAGGGGAGGAGTGCAAGCCATTCAATGCCAGGCATTTTGGGAACCTGTTTTCGTTTTGAAAATCATTACCTATTGAAACATCCATGAGAGAGTCCACACAGGAGAGAAGCCATACAAATGCCAACATTGTGAGAAATGTTTTTCTTCAAAGTCATACCTAGTGATACATCAGAGAGTCCACACTGGAGCAAAGCCATACAAATGCCAGCATTGTGGACAGTGTTTTGCTCAGAAGTCAAACCTAGTGAGACATCAGAGAGTCCACACAGGAGAGAAGCCACACAAATGCAAGCATTGTGGGAAATGTTTTTCTTCAAAGTCACACCTAGTGAAACATCAGAGAGTCCAAACAGGAGAGAAGCCATACAAATTCCAGAAGTGAACTAACATTATTTTTTCAAGAATTAATATAGAAAATATATTTTCAGTCCAGCAGTGAAAAGGCCCTTATGGTTTTGTTTGTAAGGGTTGTCTATTCATATGTCTGTGGTTTGTCTGTGGATAAGTCTCTTTATGTTTTAAAGTTATATTTTGTTAAGTTTAGGTTTTCATTGCTGTTAGTATAGATCATAGTTTATAAATTTGACTGAAGATTGTAGTATAGATTAGTGAAATAAAGGGGTGGGATTTGTTGCATCTGGCTCGAATAGTTATGGGAATTATATTAACAGGAAGGGGGTTAGTTTCTGGGGGTGGCAAAGGGGGTCTTGTTACCTGGGGGGCATAGACTGTAGGAATTGGAAGTGGGGGCAAGGTTGGGAAGAAGGTGGTGTTTTAGGTTTTGGGTTTTAATATATAGTTTGGCTTGGAGTGGGCAGTTCTGGCTTAAACACTGAATTCCTTCTATGTGTTCTCAATAAAGTTCTTTGCTATTTCAACACACTGGACTCTGATGCACAGAAGTTCTGCATTTGCACAAAATTGACACTTTCTTCTCTCCTCAGTCCTCACTCCATTCCCAGCCATAAGAAAAGCAGAGGCAAACACATACACACACACATATATATACTGAGAGAGAAAGAGCTATATGTACAAAGCAGAGTCTTCCCAGCCTTTCTCTCCTGAGTCCAGTTCTGCAGCTTGGGCTCCATTCCGGAAGGAAAGATGGAAGGAAGGAAGAAAGGGCATACTCCTTCCCTTCTTCCAGAGGCCAACATTATTGTAGAGGCTATAGGGGAGATGTCCAGTAACTCAGTGAATAAGATCATACTGGATTAATTTGAATCTGTGAGTACTGAGGATGTGGACAAGCTCCTTGGAAGCGTGAAGAAGACAACTTGCCCTCTCAACCCTTGCCCTTCATGCCTAGTCATCCAAGTAGGAGATGCCCTTAGGACTCACCAGAGATGTATTATAGATGAATCTCTTAGGGAGGGCTATTTTCCATCTTGCTTAAAAGAAGCGGTGGTTCAGCGTCTTCTGGAAAAGCCCTCCCTAGATCCCTTGGACATGAACAATTACAGATCGGTTTGCCATCTTCCATTTCTAAGCAAGGTGATTGAGAAGGAAGTTGCTTTTCAACTCCAAGCATTCTTGGAAGAATCAGATTATCTAGACCCATTTCAAACTGGCTTCAAGACGGGATACGGAGCCAGGAATGTTATAGTTGCCTTAGTAGATGATCTTTGCTTGAACACCGACAGATGAAGTGTGACCCTGTTGAAGCTTTTGGATCTCTCAGT
>NW_024814899.1:0-2323 GCF_019175285.1 Sceloporus undulatus
GCGGCTACCGCAGAGCCCTTCCTCGCCGGACCCGCGCAGCACTCGCCCTCGCAGAGCCATGCGGAGGCCCTCTCCCTCTCCGGCCCTCCGCTGCCCAGGGCCCCTGGCGAGGCCCCAGCGAGGAAGGCGGCCAGGAAGGCGAGGAGCAACGAAGGGGCTCCGGAGGAGAAGGGCCAGCTGGGCGCAGCCATTTTGGTACTCACGTGACCCGTCACGTGGCGCAGCACCGCACGCCCCTCTGCGTCACGCGGTCGCCATGGCAGCCGAGCTACAGCCGGCCTCGCTCCCTTGCCGCCACCTAGTGGCGTCCGCTGGAAAGGCAGCCTTTTATCCCAGAAGAGAGAGAATCTTAGAATCATAGAGTTGGAAGAGACCGCAAGAAGGGCCCTGTTCCAGTCCAACCCCTTCTGCCATGCAGGAGCTCTCAGTCAAAGCATCCCTATTGACAGATGGTCATCCAGCCTCTGCTTAAATGCCTCCAAGGAAGGAGACTAGAAGCTACACTAGAAAGCCCTTGCCCTCCAAAAAGAGGACAGCAAGCGGAGGGCCTTTTCTACTCTCCACAATTGCAGGGGTTCCTTAGTTAACAAAGTCAGTGCATTTGGGAAACTCTGGTACCAGAGGCAGAAATAAGAAGGAAAGAGGAGGAAGAGATTCCTGCACCACAAAAAAGAGGAGCAGCTTGAACATCTTTCATAGAGACCCAAGAAGGGCCCTGATCCGCTGCAACTCCTCTGCCATGCAGGAACTCTCTACCAAAGCACTCTGGCAGATGGCCACCCAGCCTCTCTTCAAAGGCTTCCCACCAAAATCTCCAAGGAAGGAGCATCTTTCACCATCAGGAAGTCCCTCCTAATGCTGAGCTGGACTCTCTTTTCCTGGAGCTTGAATCCATTGCTCCATTGTCTCCTATTCTCTGGAGCAGCGGAAAACAGTCTTGCTCCATCCTCAGTGTGACAGCCCTTATCCTTCTCTTCTCCCCTCATCAGGCTTCATGGGGTCCTAGCCCTTCGCCATTCTGGCCCCCCTCCTTTGGACACAGGGCTCCCGTTTCTCAGCCTCCTTCTTGACTTGTTTATCCCAGGTGAGGCCTGACCCAGGCAGGATAGAGTGCCCTATCACTTCCCTTGGCCTAGGCCAGGGCTTCACAACCTTCCTGAGGACGTGTTGGGGGGGCCCCAGCCGTTCGGCTGCAGCCTCTCAGCGGTTCCTAAGACTCTGGCAGGGTCTCAGGCGGCCCCTGCGAAAGGGTCCTTGGAGCACAGGCTGAGAAGCGCTGCTCTAGGTCTCCAGGGCAACTCCTGGCCATAGACTCGCGCTGGAGGAGCAACAAATGCCCAGCGAGGTGTCCTAGAGAAGCCACAGTCATGGAGTCTCTGGCTAACCACATCCCCAGAGAGGCGACTGGGGAGGCCGGGCCAGGAGAGCCCTGCGGGGGCGCCCGCCAGGCCCTTCCCCTCGGTCTCCCCGGGGGCCCTTGACTGGGATCCCGCTCTCCCAGCTCGGCGCCGCCTTCAGACGCCAGAAGCGAGCCTTCCTCGGCGCCATTTCCAAGGGTGACCTTTGACCCCACCGCAGCGCGCCTCCTCCCCGTTTTGATTGGCTGCCGGCCTCTACGTCATTGGCCGCCATTTCCAAGGAGGACCTTTACGCCTCCCTGCCACTCGCTCCCGCCCTCCCCGCTCTGATTGGCTGCCGGTCTCCTACGTCATCAGACGGCGCCTGGCTGCCTGCCTGCCCTTGGCATGTTAGAGGCAGAGCGGAGCTCAAGAAGCAGCAGACGCCGCCGCCGCCGGTGGGGCAAGGAGGGAGCCGCCGGCCCTTTGGTCAGGAGCGGAGGTCTGCACATGCTCAGGGGCACCTTTCCCGCCTCCCCGCCCTCTCTCTGGCTGGCAGTCCAACAGGGGCGGCTCTCCTTCCCTTCCATCCTTTAACCGGTCCCCTCTCTGGGGGAGAGACTCACTCGCACCCAGCACCCAGCACCCCACCCTCCGCCGGAGAAGGGACCCTGAGAGCCTCTGCCCTCCCCGGGCCAGCCCCGAGGAGCCCAGCCCATTGGAGCAGGTGGGGCAGGACGAGACCTTGAGGCCGCAGGGTTGGGGGTCCAACTGGCCCTTGCCCGGGCCCTCTCTGCCCGGGGGAGGCTCCCTGGTTGGGGGGGGGGGGGCTGTGGAGCGGCTTGTGGGGCGTCCCTTGTGGCCAGACATCTGGCGAGGGGGGGATGGAGAGGATGGGAGCAGCCCCAGAATTAGAGGTTGAGCCCCCCTCAGCTGTCATTATTCTTGGGGAGAGCCCTCACTCGGACCCGAAAGCCCCCCCCCCC
>NW_024814900.1:0-2323 GCF_019175285.1 Sceloporus undulatus
TACGAAAATGGCGGCGGAACGAATTAATTTCGTAACCCGGGGGACGAGTGTATACCTTGTTTCTTGGCTGGGAAGAATAGGAGTGTTCCAGAGGTTCCCATTTCCACTAAGATTAGGAGCTCCCAAATTCCTATGAAAGAGCTTTCCTAAGGCATGTGCCAGGACAGAGGGGGAACAGGGGGTTCCTCATGGGTGAATGATCCTTTGTCCGCTGAACTGGGGCTGAGGGTCCCTAAGAAGAAGAGGTGACAGGGCCCCCCAGAATCTCCTCTGAGCCTCCAAGAGAGCAAGACTTAGGGAAGGGACAGTCTGTAAGGGGCTGAGAGCCACCTTGGACCAAACCTTGAGGGAACTTTCCCAAAAACTGGCCAGGATTAGTTTCAGGGGCTGGCATTTTCCTCTCAACCATCAGGATCTCAAAGACCACTCCCCATTTTGGATTTTGTTGTATGACTGTGCTGCCCTCAGTGGAGATTGCTTGCTCCTAAGGTGTCATGGAGATGAGGGAAGATGGCTTTTGCAATCTTTTCCACCATTGAGCTTACCTTGTGCTGTCTTCAAGCCTGTCAAAAGAGAGCAGGAAAGTAATCGGGGGGAGAAATCAAAGTCCCACATTTGCTCCCATAAGCTACCCCTGAAGCTTTTCCCAGCATGCCCTGGTCCTCAGTCTCTCTCCCAGGCTCCAGCGTTTCCTAGAGAGATGGAAACCTTCAAGGGAGAGTCCTTGGGGGGTCAAGCCAAGCTCTCCTCTGCTTCCCCAAGGCCTCCTTCTCCATCCACTGCTGTCTTTGGAAGGGAGACCTACAGCGCTCTTGGGAAAGTTACTTTTGGAGGGACAGGGACTCCCCAAACCTCCCAGTCTGGCTCTAACCTTAAGTACATCAAATATCTGTAATGAACTGGGCCAGGTCTTACACCAGGAGTTGGGATCCTGGAGCACTTGCTTTGTATCTCCATTAAGAAAAAGACTGAATCTCCATGACTGGTGCTATATTTCATACTCTTGGGATGGGCAGCCAGGAAAACAGAATGTTTCAAAGAATTCAAAGGTTTATTGGATGGAGATAGAAGTGCAAGATGCCTTAAAATCATATGTTCTGAATCAAAAACAGCATCAATGGGGCTCTAATAGTTTTACAGGACAGAATCTGGATAGACACTTCCTCCAAACAAAAAGTATTTCACACTTCCACTTTCTCTCCTTTCTGGAAATGCTGATGCCTCAAGGGCTGGATTCTAAGCAAAACAGAGAGAAGGTTTGTATGTGTTTTTTGATGCAATTTACTATTTTCAAGGTCCAACTGTATAAATGATTATTTTTTTTAAAAAAAAATTGTTATAATTTTAATGTCTTTGCATTTTTTTTGTACTGTATTAAATTTGCTGTTAGCCACCCTGAGTCCCTATATTGGGAGTAAGGATGGATGTATATAAATAAACTAAATAAACTGGAGACCCCTTGAGGATCCATGGGTTTCTTGGTGTAAATAGCCCTCCACCAATAGACACAGAGACTGAATGAGTCTGTCCAGAATTGCTACGCGTCATTTTTGGCACCTGGGTTGTATCTCCATTACCCAAACCTAGCACTTTGACACCATGAAACTTCCAGGACTCTGTCCCACAGAATCCTGGGATTTCATCTTTTAGGTACTTAGAATTATATAGCAACTCTCACGAATGACTGCACTGAGGCTCTCTACCAAGCACCCAGTTCTAAGTACCCCATTCCCAGGTTTCTCTGGGGTGGATCCACAGCCGGTAACATGGCACCAAACTGGTACAATTGGATAATATGTATAGGACTTTGGTTGCCTACTTTCTGGTGTCCCTCCATCTCTCTTATAGGGTTGTGAATTCAGGTCCTGAGGTTTGTGAGCTAAAACCTAGGGCCTGGGGCAGGGCCTCTAGGGATCTCATTCAACCTAATGCATAAATTACTAACCACAGTGGCTCACAGTTTGTCATTCAAATCTACTCACTATACTTTCCTGTGAAGAAATGAAGAGAGAAATTTTTAAAGGTCTGTTCCCAGATCAAGGGGAAATGAGAGAATTATTCTTTCTCACTTGCTTGGGGGTTTTTTTGGGCTATGTGGTCACGTTCTAGAAGAGTTTCTTCTGATGTTTCGCCAGCATCTGTGTCTGGCATCTTCAAAATCTGGCCCAAAAAATCTGGCCCAAAAAATCCACAAAAACTAAGGATAAAAAGCACTTAATTTAGCCTCCTTCTTTCTAGCCAGATGGCGAATGCAGAGTATAGTAGTGAGCCCTTGTACCACCACAACTGAGAGAAAGCAAGAAACTAAACCAATACATAGACC
>NW_024814901.1:0-2323 GCF_019175285.1 Sceloporus undulatus
GGGCTGTTCCGCTATTGGCCAGCCAGGCCCAGCCTGCCAGCCAATAGAAGGTGGTCCTCCAGTGCGCCCAGGAAGATTTGTGAGTGTGGGCGCGCGGAGGCGCAGGGCTCAGCACAGGCAGCAGGCCTGGCTTGTGGAGCCCAACCGCGGAGGCAGCTAAGGCTGCGGCGGCGGCGGCGGTGGCCAGAGGAGCAGCCACAGCAGCAGGCCACACAGCGACGGCTGCAATGGTGGTGGCGGCGGTGGCAACCACAAGAGCAGCCAAAGGCGCCGCCATAGCGGCGCAATAAAAAAGCCCGGGGGCGGGGGCAAACCCGGGGGCGAGGGTGAAACCGTACCATGACCGTGCAGACGGTCCAAAAGCGGGAAATTCACGCCCCCCACCGGGTTATGGGAAGCCTATCCCCAGTCCATCCAACAAAAAACACACTTTATCTCTAAGAATATTCTCTGAGAGCCAGCAGGAAGTAACTAATAAATGATCACCTAAGGTGATTGAAGACTCATCTACACTGGCCAGAATACTCTGGATTCCCCCCATTACTCCACACTCTGTAGTGATGCTGTGCAGCTGTCTACATATGCATCCCACTGTATCACCTGGTGCTGCAACTGCTGGTGTGAGTTTTTCCCTCTTTGGTCAGAAACAAGGCACCAAGCATCAAACATGGCAATGTTGACTGCGAATTCTGGTAGTTGTAGTCCCTGCCTGGTGTCCCTCACTAGAAAAAACTCCTTGACTGGTGCTCTGGACAGCAAAAAGTATCTGAGTTTAGTGGCCATTTTTATTTGCCCCAGTACTTCAATACTGTACAGTATAACTCTGGGAATTCTCAGATATTAGAATGGTGGCTAGATTATCCAAACACCTAGCTTCCTACCTCTGCCACCATAATCCAACAAGGGCTATTTGATGACAGAAGGATCCCACCAGAGGCTCTCAGATTTGCCCAGAGGCTTTAAGACTTGGTATGACCCATGCTGACGAAAGCTTATGCTACAAACTTCTTTCTTCCAGTTAGCCTCTGCTTGAGTGCCAGCAGGAAATAACTAATAAATGATGAGTGTTACTTTTAGTGAACAGGCTAAACCAAAGGAGATTTAAAAAAAAAAACTCGATTGAACCAATTTCTCATAAAAACTGGTAAGTCACACTGAGACTAAGGGTGCATCTGCACTGTAGATATAATGCAGATTGACACCACTCCAACTCCATCCTATGAAATCCTAGTTTTACAAAGTCTTTAACCTACTCTGCCAGAGCCCTGCTGCATCACAAAACTATAAATCCCAGGATTCTGTAGAATGGCGTCATAACAGTTGAAGTGGTATTGGTATCAAACTGCACTATTTCTACAGTGCTGGTGTGCCTTAAACCAACTCTTTAGTAACCCCTGCTCCAGATGGGCATGTATATAAGTGAGGACAAACCAATCAACTGCCACAAGTATAGGCCTACCTTCTGTGTACAGGCATCTCTCAGTTAACAAAGTAGACATGCTTCTGGGCATTATTTCTGTAACAGAAAACCTGGTGCCAAAGGCAAAAATAAAATGGACAGAATACGGAGAGGTTCCTACACAACAACAATAACAGAGCAGTTCAACATATTTCAGCAAACTTTTTATTCAAAGCAATATGCATATGTGAAATGAAGCAACTAGGTCAGGTAAGCCTTGTATAAGTAAACAGAAACACTTGAACCTTCTTGAGATCACTTGAAGGCTTCAAAATGTACCCAGCAGTGAGATTTTCTTTGACTTTTCTTATGATTTCTTATGTTTCATATAATTTGGTGGCCAAACTTTTAGATTTATGGGGTAGTTGTTGTTGCTTTTAACATACTGGGAGTAAACAGTGAGGCAGCTTGTCTTCTATTTTGCTGTTCACTCATGCTCACAAAAGGATTCCAGAGACAGAGGCTATTTAACTTGCCTCTTCTAAGCAGGCTATGATAAAAATGGCTAGACAAGAATCCTGCTCTTTCCCAGTTCAAGCTTTATTACACTGTTTACTGCAGACATTGGCGGGTTACAGACTGCCTATTTGGGGTGGGCTGTACCCGCCCCTTTCCCCGGTGTATCGGGGCCTCAGTGGCTAGAACGGCAGCCGCTGAGGCCCCGATCCGCTGCTTTTCAGGCTGCAGGGAAGCGGCAAAATGCTGCTTCCCCACAGCCTGAAAAGGGGTGTCCTTGGGGCTTCAAACCCCAAGGACACCCCGCGATGGCGGGGAGGGGGAGAAAGGGGCCACTTGGCCCCTTTCTCCCTTGCTTCGCTGGGCGCAGCCGTCTGAAGACTGCGCCCAGCGAAGCAAAGCGGCGCC
>NW_024814902.1:0-2323 GCF_019175285.1 Sceloporus undulatus
AGACCCATAGACCACAGGCCCTGTGATACTGGTTTAAGGTGCTGCAGAAATCAGTAGTGTTTGCAAGGCCATGGGCCATGCTGACTTTGAAGAGCTGGGGCTCCTAGTCCAAAAACAAAAGCACTGTGCCACGCTGTTAAGGCTCTATGATATTAGTTGTGGGATTTCAAGCTGAACAAAGAGAAAGAGAACATCCTGGCTACCATCCGCCAAACCACACTGAAGACCTGTGACCCCCTGAGACCTCGGTGCCATGAAGGGCCCTCCTGGTTAATACCTGGCTGGCTGCTTTTGTGGGAATATTGGGTGCTGGAGCCTCTTCCCCTCTTTTGGTGCCTCAGTTGACTTTTACCTAGGATTTGCAGTCCTAGGCTTGTTAACTACCACCCAAATACTCTGGAGTTTATCAGACAAGGGAAACTGGAAGTATAATCCCATGGCAATCCGAAGAGAAATTCCTCCCGTCTGACCAACTGCTCTGATTCTGCAGAAGATCAGAGTTCCTTTGTATTCATGCCAATGGCTCAGATGCCACACCTGCAGCTGCTAAATGCCTTCTTCTACTAGGAAAGGTACAGGAACCCTCTCCGCTTTTCTCTTTCGCAGCCATGATTGGGAGTTCCTGTCTTTCCATATTGGCCAAACTCCCAAATGTCCTTTTCCAAACGGATCAGTCTGTATGGTGCAGTGAGATGCGAGTGCGCATCATGCTCCAAGGCATATTTCCAGGGCTTTGCAGTGAAGAGAGATGTAGCATGACCAGGCGGACAAAGTGCATCTCCACTGAGACCTCATAGCATTGCTTGGAATACAGAATACAGTGGTGCCTCGGGTTACGAAATTAATTCGTTCCGTGGCACCGTTCGTAACCCGAAAAGCCTTCGTAAGCCGAATTGCCATAGGCGCTAATGGGGAAAAGCCGCGATTCCGTGCGAAAAAGCCAAAAAAAGCACCAAAAGTTTTTTCGTAACCCGAAAAAACATTCGTAACCCGAAACAATAATTCCCTATGGGATTTTTTCGTATCCCGAAAATTTCGTAACCTGGGTATTTCGTATCCCGAGGTACCACTGTATGGGGAATGCCACATACACCACTTTTGGCCCTTGATAGCTGTTGAGGAATAGCTAGTCACTCCTAATCCTGGATTATGCCCCTCCAGAATTAACCAATGAACCTTTTGGAGCGGCTTCGCATTGAAGAGAATGAAAGCAAAGGCAGCCTCTGCCTACAGCCATGCCACCCTCAACACGCACAATGATCTCCTCTGGTCTCGGATCAGGCCTGGTTAGTACCTGGATGGGAGACCGCCTGGGAATACCGGGTGCTGTAGGCTTCTCTTATTGGCTCTTTCTCTTACTTTGCATCTCTTGTGATTTGGAGTTCTTACAAAGGAAGATTTTACTTAAAACAAAGCTACCAAGAAATCCAGCTATTCCCCCTTTCCTTTGGCAGGGCCCCTGAAGCTCCCTGAATGTGTGTTTCTGGGGAATCAGGGGGTCTGGCATTTGGGGCTGGTCTTGGCCTCCTATTCACTTTGGACCTCTACTCTACTCTCCTTTTTTAAAAGCGCAGAAGTCTATCATGAAGGACGGATGGAGCTGAATAAAGGGAAACAGCTGGCTGCCAAGAGCCATACCCCAATGAAGCGAGGTTGCCCCTGAGACCTTGGGAGCATGCAGAAATTGCCTTCCTTTGTAAGAACTACAAATCACAAGGGATGCAAAGTAAAAGAAAGAGCCAATAGGAAAAGCCTACAGCACCCGGTGTTCCCAGGCGGTCTCCCATCCAGGTACTAACCAGGCCCGACCCTGCTTAGCTTCCGAGATCAGACGAGATCAGGCATGTTCAGGGTGGTATGGCTGTAGGCACAAGCTATGCTCACTTTCCCACTCTTCAATGCAAAGATGCTCCTAGAGGACTACATCACACAGCACCACTTGCTGGACACAGGCAGCAGCCACACTCACAAAACACCCTGATCTGCTCCCTTCCTTCAACCTCCCACCAATCCCATCATCCCCTGCCTTCTCCTAGACCCTGATCTGCTCCCCTCCTTCAGCCTCCCACCAATCCCATCATCCCCTGACTGCTTCTGCATCCCGATCCTGGCCCCAGGGACCCCCTGTGACCTATCCCATCATCCCCTGCCTTCTCCTAGACCCGAATCAAGGATGACAGCTAAGGGGGGGCAGGAAAGTAGTACAGTGTCCAGAGCCCCACTGAGCATGTGCAAGGGGGCCGATTTGAATTTGAAGTATGCTCTGGTGTGGTAATACAGAAGATTATCGCACTGCGTTCTGAGAACGTTCTCATCACGTGAT
>NW_024814903.1:0-2323 GCF_019175285.1 Sceloporus undulatus
GTTTGGGCACTTGGTCCCTAAAAGGTTTGCCATCACTGATGTATACCTGAGTGCAAATAAAGTGGTACAAGTGTGCATTATAATGCACAAGACTACTCTCCCCCTTTAAATTTTTTTTGAAGGATTTGAACTATTACTCACCAACCAGGTAGGGATGCACTCAGAGTTTCAAATTACAATCAAAGATCAGGGTGGGTTGGGGAATGTGTGCCCCCTGGACTGCATGTGTTCCTAAGAACTTTTTTAGTATGCCTTATTGCTCCCTTTCCCCCAACTTTTATTGTTTTAAAAAGAGTGCTTTGAGACTTATTGTGTGGCATGTTTCTGGCTCCAGGGCACAGCAATGCAGCAGTGGGTCCTTGTAGCATGGCAGCTGGCTGGCTATGTCTTCCCAGAGGCCAGTGTGGCTTTGAGTGGTTTCTGGGAAAGGAGTTTCCCAGAGCCACCAGCCAATACTGGCCTCACCCCTAGGACGTGTACACACGGGCACCACCATTTTGATGCAACAGATGCTTAGTGTCCGCATGTCCCGGCATGTTTGTGATGCTGCAAGTGTGCCATTGGCGCATTGCGGCATCACAAATGCGCCGTAAAAAGAACCCACTTTTTAAGGGTTCATTTTGCTCCGCGGGGAAGCCCCACGGTCTGGAGGCTGCGGCTTCCCCGCAGAGCAAACCAGGGCAGTGGGAGACCGCCCTTTTTGGGCAGTCTGTATCTTGCCATAGATATAGCTTCTTTGTACAGATACTCTGTAGCTACCTTTGAGGAGAACTGGCATGGGTACTGGATCCAGGACTTTCAATTGGTCCCTTTAAGAGACCCAGGGGTGTGGGGTGGAAATGGCAGTGCATGACTAGGGACAGTTGCCTTTCCTGCTGCACTCCCTGCGGGCAGGGAACCTCAAGGAGGCATCTGTCTTTGTGGATCCCACACTTGTCATCCTGATGGTTCCAGCATCAGGCTAGATGTTTGGGATCATTGATCAGCAGGCAGGTTGGTCGATGCCTGGGTCCAAATCCATGTGTTTGCCAACCGGATCAGCAGCTGTAACCAATAAAAGTCGTCACCTACCTCTTCCATTCACAAATGTCTGTTCATATGTTATTTCAAGTGGAGTGGGACTCACCCCTGAACACACAAATGGACGTTGTGGTTTACTGCCAAAATTGCCTGGTAAACATTTCAATGTACTTATAGACAGTGGGAAAGAGAAGTGAATGCACTGTAGGCAGTGGAATAGTCAATATTGTGATCAATTTAGTTCTTTTTAGTTCAGTATCAATAATCATTATCATAGTCAATATAATATGAATTAGAGTCAGTTTTGGTACATTTAAGATTCATTTATATACAAAAATTAATAATAATTAACTAGGTATTTTATTTGTTAATAATGAGTGGAAGGATATTCAGGGGAAGAATAATTTTAATTAATTTCAGCAAATTTAAAATCTAATATGTGTGTGTAGAAAGAGAGAAAAAGTGCAAGACAGAAAGAGAGCTGCTTCTTAGGTATTTCGTCACCATCAGCAACAACCTTTAGTCATCCCCAAATTTAAATAAATGAATAAATCCCTTTGCAACCTTTGAGCACTTGGCCAACTGAAAGGTGACCCTGGACCATGATGAAGGTGTTCACTCCTGATATAAGGCTTGTGAGTCAAAATTCTTGCCTTGGGCAAGAGAGTTTTTCCAAACTATGTTTACGTGGAAAAGTAACTGCCAATACTCTAGCGGGCTTGGAACTACAGACAACTTTGTCACACTATAGAGCTCTACCCTTCTTCATGAACTTCCTCTTCTATGGAAGTTTCAGTAGACTGGTTTATCTCTCTGTACATATCAGAATATTTGCTGGACTTGAGTAAATTTTATAATTAATGCTGGCAGCACTTAATCCATTACTTATGACTGAAACTTTCTCCTCAGAGAAGCCCATATGGGCAAAGGAAGTGAAAGGAAGTTTACATGTCTGCAGGACAATTACATTCAGCCTGCTTTTTAAATGGAATTAAAATAATTTGAACTTTACAGACTAATGTGTGGTTTTCAACACAGCTATTCTTTGGATTGTGCATGTCTCTTAAATTTGTACTAAAGTTCTTTGTTTAAAAAAAGGCATACAAAAGCATTACAGGAAATCACTCATACACTGTATATTTCATAGAATCATAGAATCAAGTGTAGAGTTGGATGAGACTACAAGGGCCATCCAATCCAACCCCCTGCCATGCAGGAACTCTCAATCAAAGGGTACCCAACAAATAGCCATCCAGCCTCTGTTTAAAGACCTCCAAAGAAGGAGACTCCACTATACTCCAAG
>NW_024814904.1:0-719 GCF_019175285.1 Sceloporus undulatus
AGTGGTAATCTTAGAGATGAAATAATTAGCAAAGTCATTAGGAGAGAATGATGAAGAGACAGGAGGAGAGGGAGGTTTAAGCAAAGTGTTGAAGGTGGAGAACAAACGCTGCGGGTGCCTCTCATTGGCAGAGATCAAAAATCCAAATAATTCTTGGCGGCGCCATCTGCGGAGCCAGTTATTCACCTCTGCTATTTTCCTCTCCCTTCCTGGACCATGCCCTTCGGCTGGGAGAAGAGATGAGATGACAACCTGTGCATCCATCTCTTTCAACTTCCTACCCAAAGCCTCATAATCCCTTGTGACTTTGTGCAATATCATTGGTTCCCACATGAACCAAAAGAAAGGGGTAACGGTCAGTAGGCTTGACCAGTCTTGTCAGTCTCTCTGTCACATCACAGAGATATGTAAGATACTGCACTCAGGTAGAACAAATGAAATGCACAGATATAGGATCATGGGGGACACCTGGCTGAATGAGAGACTTATTCATGTGAAAGGGATCTAGGAGTCCTAGTAGACCACAAGTTGAACATGAGTCAACAGTGTGATGCAGCAGCTAACAAGGCCAATGTGATTTTAGGCTGCATCAATAAAAGTATAGTGTCTAGATCAAGAGAAGTAATAGTGCCACTCTATTCTGCTTTGGTCAGGCCCCACCTGGAATATTGCGTCCAGTTCTGGGCAAAACAATTAAAAAAGGACATTGAGAAACTGGA
>NW_024814904.1:819-2322 GCF_019175285.1 Sceloporus undulatus
ATCTAGACACTATACTTCTATTGATGCAGCAGCTAACAAGGCCAATGTGATTTTAGGCTGCATCAATAAAAGTATAGTGTCTAGATCAAGAGAAGTAATAGTGCCACTCTATTCTGCTTTGGTCAGGCCCCACCTGGAATATTGCGTCCAGTTCTGGGCAAAACAATTAAAAAAGGACATTGAGAAACTGGAGCCTTGTGTCCAAAGGAGGCAGACTAAAATGGTGAAAGGTCTGGAAACCATGAAGCTCTATGAGGAAGGACTTGGGGAGCTGGGGATGTTTAGCCTGGAGAAGAGACGGTTAAGGGGAGATATGATAGCCCTGTTTAAATATTTGAAGGCATGCCATATTGAGGAGGGAGCAAGCTTGTTTTCTGCTGCTCCAGAGAACAGGACCCAATGGAGCAATGGATGCAAGCTCCAGGAAAAGAGATTGCACTTCAACATTAGGAAGAACTTCCTGAGAGTAAGGGCTATTTGGCAGTGGTTCTGTAACAGAAATTTCAGGAAACTTAAAAATCTAGGCCTGGCATAGCAATGATTGACAAGAAGACCTAGTAGATTGAAAATCCATAAGTTTATTTTCAATTGTCGACAAAGGAAAACATTGAACTCAGTGGAATTCAAGTTCCAAAAAGCTGAGGTCCCGAACAAGACAAAATGGCTCTTTTTATATTATTCAAGACAAAGAAGCTTCTTCAATACACCTGATTGGCTAATTACAATTTAAACATACAGAATTCTTACAATCAGAACAGAAATACATGCATACATTAAAACTGCATCATCACTCCTTATCCCCTCCTTTAGGAATTTAGTAGCCTTCCTTCTAACTTTGCTTTTAAACATAACAACGTACTGTATCCTTATCTCAGTAGTTTATGTTATGCCTTTTTTACTGGTGCCAGCTTCCATTTAGGTCAAGATGCACTCATTGTTCCTTTGCTCTAATTTTTCTATACTCCAAGCCTCTATTTTAAAAACTATCTCTCTGGCTGACAAAGGTGACTCCATCTTTCTATAGCTTTCTATTTCAACAAGGAATTTCCACCACAGTTCCACGTTCCTTTCTTGGAGATTTTGGTGGCGTCTCCTTCCCTGGAGGTCTTTAAAGAGAGTCTGAGTGGCCATCTGTCAATGGGGATGCTTTGTTCCTGCATGGCAGAATGGGGTTGGACTGGATGGCCCTTCTGTTCTCTTCCAACTATGATTCTATGATTCTGTTCCAGTTCTGGGCACCACAATTCAAAAAAGGATGTTGACAAATTGGACATGTCCAAAGGAGGGCCACCAAAATGGTGAAGGGCCTGGAAACCATGCCTTATGAGAAAAGACTTTGGGAGCTGGGTATGTTTAACCTGGAAAAGAAACGGTTAAGAGGTGATATGATAGCCCTGTTTAAGTATTTGAAGAGGTGTGAGATTGAGGATAGAGCAAGCTTGTTATATGCTGCTCTGGAGACTAGGACCCGGAACAATGAATGCAAGCTCCACGCAAAGAAAT
>NW_024814905.1:0-864 GCF_019175285.1 Sceloporus undulatus
GATGACAGCTCATCAGAACCCTGAGGTCTTATGAAGTCACAATGGGAAATCAGCTACATGGCTGAAAAGGTTCCAGAATGCGTCCACTTGGGCAGATGGGCTTTGAGAAGCCAACATGGCTGAATCCAGTTGGCTTCCTCTCCTGGTTCTGCCGTTGTTCGTCTTCTGCCTGAGAGGTCAAGAAGACCCCACTGTAGAAGAAGAATCTTTCTGTCTACGGATCTGCCATGGGGCCCTCGAGTCTTTTTTGGATGTGGATGTTGGTGTTCGTGGATGTGGCTGGCTAAGCCACTCCTGCAGCCTTCAGGAAGACCAGCAGCCAAGCCAGAAGCAAACCTTCCCTCTTCCCCCAACTCCACCAGGGGCACAGAAGGCAGCAGAGGCCAGGCATCATCAGGAGGGCAAGGTAGATGAGGGAAGCTTCAAAAGCCACTCCTGCAGCCCTCAGGAAGACCAGCAGCCAAGCCAGAATGAAGCCTTCCCTCTTGCCCCAACTCCACCAGGGGCACAGAAGGCAGCAGAGGCCAGGCAGCAGCAGAAGGGCATGGCAGGAGTGGTAAGCTTTAAAAGCCATTCCTCCAGGCCTCAGGAAGACCAGCAGCCAAGCCAGAAGCAAGCCTTCCCTCTTCCCCCAACTCCACCAGAGGCACAGAAGACAGCAAAGGCAAGGCAGAAGCAGGAGGGCGTCGCAGGAGTGGTAAGCTTTAAAAGCCATTCCTCCAGCCCTCAGGAAGACCAGCAGCCAAGCCAGAAGCAAGCCTTCCCTCTTCCCCCAACTCCACCAGGGGCACAGAAGACAGCAGAGGCCAGGCATCAGCAGGAGGGCAAGGTAGATGAGGGAAGCTTCAAAAGCCACTCCTGCAG
>NW_024814905.1:964-2322 GCF_019175285.1 Sceloporus undulatus
AAGCTTCAAAACTCCTCCATCCCTCAGGAAGACCAGCCAATCAAGAGGCAAGCCTTCCCTCTTCCCCCAACTTCACCAGGGGCACAGAGGGCAGCAGACTCCAAGAGCAGGAGGGCATGGCAGTAGTGGCAAGCTTGAAAAGCCACTCCTGCAGCCCTCAAGAAGACCAGCAGCCAAGCCAGAAGCAAGCCTTCCCTCTTCCGCCAACTTCACCAGGGGCACAGAGGGCAGCAGAAGCCAGGCAGCCTCAGGAGGGTGTGGCAGGAGTGGTAAGCTTCAAAAGCCACCCCTCCAGCCTTCAGGAAGACCAGCAGCCAAGCCAGAAGCAAGCCTTCCCTCTTCCGGCAACTCCACCAAGGGCACAGAAGGCAGCAGATGCCAGGCAGCAGAAGGAGGGCGTGGCAGGAGTGGGAAGCTTCAAAAGCCACTCCTGCAGTCCTCAGGAAGACCAGCAGCCAAGCCAGAAGCAAGCCTTCCCTCTTCCCCCAACTCCACCAGGGGCACAGAAGGCAGCAGAGGCCAAGCAGCAGCAGGAGGGCATGGCAGGAGAGGGAAGCTTCAAAACGCCTCCATCCATCAGGAAGACCAGAAGCCAATCAAGAGGCAAGCCTCTTCCCCCAACTTCACCAGGGGCACAGAAGGCAGCAGACGCCAGGAGCAGGAGGGCATGGCAGTAGTGGTAAGCTTGAAAAGCCACTCCTGCAGCCCTCAAGAAGACCAGCAGCCAAGCCAGAAGCAAGCCTTCCCTCTTCCCCCAACTCCACCAAAGGCGGAGAAGGCAGCAGACGCCAGGAGCAGGAGGGCATGGCAGGGATTGTAAGCATCAAAAGCCACTTCTTCAGCCCTCAGGAAGACCAACAGCCAAGCCAGAAGTAAGCCTTCCCTCTTCCCCCAACTCCACCAGGGGCAAAGAAGGCAGCAGAGGCCAGGCAGCAGTAGGAGGGCATGGCAGGAATGGTAAGCTTGAAAAGCCACTCCTGCAGCGTTCAAGAAGACCAGCAGCCAAGCCAGAAGCTAGCCTTCCCTTTTCCCCCAACTCCACCAGGGGCACAGAAGGCAGCAGAGGCCAGGCAGTAGCAGGACGCATGTGGCAGGAGTGGTAAGCTTCAAAAGCCACTCCTCCAGCCCTCAGGAAGACCAGCAGCCAAGCCAGAAGTCAGCCGTCCCTCTTCCCCCAACTCCACCAGGGGCACAGAAGGCAGCAGAGGCCAGGCAGCCGTAGGAGAGCGTGGCAGGAGAAGGATGCCATCGTGCCTTTCCAAGCTGTGCAACTCGGACATTGGGTGTGGACATTTCTCCATTTGGGGCAAGACAATCCCACCGGTTCCACCCAGGCTTAAACTCTCCCATCCAGGTCG
>NW_024814906.1:0-2322 GCF_019175285.1 Sceloporus undulatus
ATCTCCCAAGGCCCCCTCCCTCCAGGACCCCCTTCCACTCTTCTCCTGAAAGCCTCAAATGTCAACTGCCAAGCGTTCAGGCAGAGGAGGCCATGTGGTGTTCTGGCGGCCATTTTGTGTGCTGTTTGTGACTATGGAGAATGTTCCAGAACCTTCTCTGAGGCTTCAGTTGAACATGCATAAACACACACAGATACACACAGAGAGAGAGAGAGAGAGAGAGACATACAGACACACATATACACACACATTATACACGCACACACATACAGACATATATGTGTCACAACAAACTACAATTCCCAGGATTCCCTGGTTTGACAAGGGAATTGCCTCCACGCTTCCAGATCACAGCTCCAGAGAAAGAGTCTCTACAGTATATCAGCGTTGCCAATTTAAGTCCACTTCTTCAGCTGCATTTGGATTTAATAATGATAATAATAATGGCGATGATGATAGAGAGATAGATCTTGTAGCACCTTTGAGACTCACTGAAAGAAAAGTTGGGAACATGAGCTTTCCTAGACTTAAGTGTACTTCCTCAGATGCATGGGAATTGTAGTTTATTGTGGCACCAGAGCTCTCTCTCACAAAACTACAATTCCCAGGGTTCCCTAGCACTGAACCAGGGCAGCTAAAGTGGTCTTGAACTAGATTATTTCTGCAGTGTGTTTTGGACCCAACTCAGGCTGTATCTTCACTCCAGAAACAATCCAGTTTCATACCGTTTTAACTGCCGTGGCCCAGTGCTATGAAATCCTGGGAATTGTAGTTTGTTATCACACCAGAGTTTGCTGAGAGAGAAGGTTAAATGTCTCACAAAACTAGAATTCCCAGGATTACATAGCACTGAGCCAGGGCAGCTAAAGGGGTGTCAAACTGGATTATTTCTGCAGTGTGGTTGCAGCCGAACACGTTTCTATTTGGCACAACGCTTCCTGGACCCCCTTCATGTCAAAATAAATATCTTATTGATTGGTCCAATGGTAATTCTGAGAGTTTAAATAAGTTACAATTATTTTTATTCAATTAGGGTTATATATATTTGCAAAAGATCCGCCATATTAATAAATATATAAATAAATCCTATTATTATTATTATTATTATTATTATTATTATTAACATTACGAGAACATTCCGGGGGGGGGGGGATTCCGTGGATTTTGGTAAAACATGCCGGGAAATGTCTTCGAGGCTTGTTGGCAACACTGGTCCTGCCCTGCAGTGAGGTCTCTCCAATCCCTCTGAACCGAGGACTACAACTCCCAAGTCTTTTTTCTTTCTTTCTTTGTTACTTTCCTTCTTCCTACCTTCCTTTTACCCTAGCTGCCTTCTGTCATTGGTATTACTGCTCTTGTTGTCATTGTGTGCCTCCATTGTTTCTGACTTATGGCGACTCTAAGGGAAGCCTTTCGCAGGCTTATCTTGGCAAGATTTGTCCAGAAGTGGTTTTGCAAGTGCCTCCCTCTGAGGCTGAGAGAGTGTGACTTGCCTAAGGTCACTCAGTGCGTTTCCATTGCCAAGAGGGCATTTAAACCCTGGTCTCCAGGGTAATGGTCCAATGCTCTAGCCACTGAAAAACACTGTCTCTTTCTTGAGTCTTTGTCGTTTCTTGTGGTGTGGCTCCAAGTCATTGCCAACTTCTGGTGAGCCTCTCCTGGGGTTTTCTTGGCAAGAGTTGTTCAGAGGAGGTTTGCCATTGCCTTCCGTGAGGCTGAGAGAGATGACTTCTTGCCCAAGGCACCCAGCTGGTTTCAAACCACTGCACCACACTGCCTCCCATTCCCATGTACAACCTGAGAAATAACTGCAGACCTTTTTCCTGTTCTTTATGTGTGTCTTCAAGTCATTTCCAACTTTGGCAACCCAAAGGCAACCTTATCATGGGGTTTCCTTGGCAAGACTCTTCAGAGAGGGGTTGCCATTGCCATCCTCTGAGGCTGAGAGAGTGTGACTTGCAAAGGGTCACCTAAGTCCAAAACACACTGCAGCAATAATCCAGTCTGAGACCGCTTTAACTGCCCTGGCTAAGTGCTAGGGAATTCTGGGAAATATAAATTTGTAAGACTTTGAGCCTTCTCTGTCAGAGAGCTCTGGTGCCACAATAAACTCCATGTCCCAGGATTCCCTAGCACTGGGCCAGGGCAGTTAAAGCACTCTCAAACTGGACTATTACTGGAGTGTGTTTTGGACCTTTCTTGGCCACAAACTGTCCATAGCCTGCAATGCATCTCCTAATTCTGTTGGCAGTCCCTCCCTCCCAACACTTTCTCATTCCCCCCCCCAAAACCAGCACAAAGCTGGCAGATGGAAAGAGGTTT
>NW_024814907.1:0-2322 GCF_019175285.1 Sceloporus undulatus
TGGATGCAAACACACAGGACCCATCTCTTGTTGTGTTGTTGTGTGCCGTCAGGTTGTGTCTGATTTATGGCGACCCTCAGATGAAGTAATCATGGTAAGATTTGATCTCGCCAAGGGTTTCCTCGGAGGCTGAGAGAGTGTGACTGTCCCAGGTTCATCCAGTGTCTTTCCACAGCTGAGCGGAGATATTATTATTATTATTATTATTATTATTATTATTATTATTATTATTAATATCCTGCCTCTCCCTATAGATCGAGGTGGGTTACAATAACACAAACAAGATTCAAACCAAGCCAGTGGTTCCCAAACTTTGGTCCTCCAGCCGCTTTGGACCTCGACTCCCAGAACTTGTCCAAAGATCAGGAATTCTGAGAGCTGAAGTCCAAAACATCGGGAGGATTAAAGTTTTGGGAACCACTGCACCACACCATGCTGGCCGTCTTTTCTTTGGTCGGCAATAAATCAAAACAGATATTCCAAATCTGAAAACATTTCCGGTCCCAAGCATTTCAGATAAAGGATGCTCAGCTTATATTTCTTTATTGTGAGAATGGCAGTAGAATGAAATACTTTGGTGGGCGATGGGCTCTCCGTCTTTAAACGGAGATTGGATTGGCATCTTTCCAGATTACTTTAGTTATGGATGCCTGTAGAATCATAGAGTTGGAAGAGACCCCAAAGGCCATCTAGTCCAACCCTATTCTGCCATGCAGGAACTCACAATCAAAGTGTTCCCAGCAGATGGCTATCCAGCCTTTGTTTAAAGACCTCCAAAGAAGGAGGCTCCATCACTCTCCAAGGGAATGTCTTCCACTGTCAAAGAGCTCTTACTGTCAAGAAATTCTTCCTAATGTTTAGGTGGAATTTCTTTCCCTGTAGTTTGTATCCACTGCTCCATGTCCTGTTCTCTGGAGCAGCAGAAAACAAGCTTGCTCCATGCATCCTCAATGCGACACCCCTTCAAGTATTTAAATAGGGCTATCATATCACCTCTTAACCGTCTCTTCTCCAAGTTAAACCTTCCCAGCTACTTAATATGGAGAAGTCTCCCCTCATAAGGCTTTATGATTTCCAGACGCTTCACCATTTTAGTCGCCCTCCTTTGGACACATGTCTCAAGTTTCTCAATGTCTTTTTTGAATTGTTTTGCCCAGAACTGGACACAATATTCCAGGTGGGGCCTGACCAAAGCAGAATAGAGTGGCACTATGACTTCCCTTGATCTAGACACTGTACTTCTATTGATGCAGCCTAAAATCGCATTGGCCTTGTTAGCTGCCGCATCACACTGTTGACTCATGTTCAACTTGTGGTCTACTTGGACTCCTAGATCCCTTTCACATGTTGTCTCCTAAAACCAGGTGTCCCCCATAATCCTATATCTGTGCATTTATCTTTCCCCCTAAGCACAGTGCCTTACATTTCTCCCTGTTGAGATTCACTTTGTTAGCTTTGGCCCAGCTTTCTAACCTGTTAAGGTCCTTTTGAATGTTGATCCTGTCCTCTGGGGTATTAGCTACTCCTAATTTGGTGTCATCTGCAAATTTGATAAGTATTCCCTATACCTACATGTCTTTACTGTAAGAGTGGCAATAGAATACAGTGCCTTTAAACAGGTCTTTAAACAGAGATTGAGTGGTCATCTTTCAGGAGTGCTTTAGTTGTGGGTTCCTGTATAGCACTGGGCTGGACTACATGGCCTTTGGGATCCCTCCCAAATCTAACATTATCCGATTCTATTGCTATTTCCTCTCTTTTCGGTAGTTGAATTTACAGCTACTCATATGGTGTTCTTCAGCATTTAAAGCACACTTTTGAAGGCAGGCGGAGCAGTGATGGATAACCGAGATAGACGATACCTTGAGCACTGTGCATATATTTGCAGAAAGTCTGTGCGTTTGTGGCTCCGTTGTGATGTGCCATTCACACATTATATTTTAGTTAGGAAATCTAGAACAGCAGTCCTGGGCAGACTTAATTTAGGAGCAAATCTCTCCGAATTCGGTTGGACGCTTTCAGAGTATCCCTATCTTGTTGAAGGGGCTTCTTTCCATCTCTTGGAGTTGGAGTTTTGTAGGATACTCGCCTTGCAAAGAAAATAGTGAGCCCATTGCAAACCGATGTGAAGTCGAAGGCTTTCATGGCCGACATCCATGGTGTTTTTGTGGGGTTTTCAGACTCTGCGGCCATGTTCTAGAAGGGTTTATTCCTGACGTTTCGCCAGCATCTGTGGCTTTGGCATCGTCAGAGAATGCTGGCCTAGAAGAGAGCGAGCTAGCTAGCTAGCTAGCTAGCTAGATAGATAGATAGATAGATAGA
>NW_024814908.1:0-2322 GCF_019175285.1 Sceloporus undulatus
TCCTAATTCTCTACAAAATGTTTGCAGGGATTGAGAAGGACAGTTCTGCCAGTTTGGTTTCTGTTATGGGGACCTAACAGGAATATAAAACAAGGTGGCTTTTGTTTTTGCTGTTGTCAGTGTGCAATGCATGCACTGATTGCTTTCCTCTTTTATGATGTAAGTTTCAGACACATTGGCTCTAGTATTCTGAGCTGGGTGCAAGTTCATAACAACCAAAAACAAAACAGAAAAACCCACTGGTGGAAAAAAAACACCCTCCTGTAGCTGCTTCTCTACAAGAAGAAAGAAGATATCCAGGATCTGATGCTTCAGCCAACCCATCTAACCAAGAGATTTTTAAACCCTTTAATCATGTGATTTTCCCAGTTTTCTGGGACAAATGGCAAGCCTAGGTGAGTTTTTGTGATAAGAAATCACCAAATTGTTTGATATATATACAGTTAACATTCTGATACTGTATTTCAAATTTGCCTTCACTTGAAGTTGACAGATTCATTATTATCTTCTAACTCTCAGTGGGCAGCAAACATTCCTACCAAGATCCACTGATGTATTCCATTATCCAGTGGTGTACGTCTACATCCAACATCACCAGAATTGGGACTTCTCCCCCCCGCCCCACAGATACACCTAGTGCAGCCCTTGTATTGTTCAAAGCTGTCCCAGACACCTTCCTAATCATTGCACAGGGGGCTGCAAAAAGCAGATAGATCAGTGAATCTGACAGAAGCAGCAGGATCTAGCAGAAATACACCACTAAGTCCTGGCCTCTATTTCTACTTATTAGTCTACAAATTGTTGCTGTTATTGCAGTTCAGCGCCCTCTATGACAGCTGCAAATGCATACCCTAGAATTGCACATTCATGACTGTTAGATATTCATGATCCTTACATAGCCCCTAGTTTAGGGGTTACATAGGGACCATGAAAGTCCCCCAATCCCCACTTATCCAGGAAGCAGCTGCATGCAATCTCCAAGGGGAAGGAATTGTGACAGGAGTCCTGCTTCTACCTGTTGTACTGGACATCACTCATGGGGTAGGGGGGATGGAAACACCAGTTAGAGATGTCTGATACTACTTTAACTGCCATCGCCACATTCTTCGGAATCCTGAGATATGTAATTGGACGACATAATTCTCTTCTGGAGAGCTCTAGTGCCAGTGCAATTTGAGATGAATTGCAACCTAAGCCCAGAACCAGATGAAAGGCCCTCCCTCCACTCCAACTCCCACTGTTGTGGCTTCAGAGGGAGAGAAGAAGAGACAGGCGCAGCTTCTTCATGCCCAGGCCCAGAAGCAGACGAAAGGCCACAGCTCTGGCCTTGGAGAGAAAGAAGAAGAGAAAATTATCTGCAGGACTTAATCCTCTCTGCTATCCCCTTTTCCTTTTGTGTCATATCTTAATTAAATTGTAACCTTGGGGACAGGGAACTACGGGGTTGTTGGAGAGAGCTGGTTAGTCTTTTACATGTAAAACAACACATACAGTGATGATGCTTTATAAATGGTAACAACAACAACCTCACCAAATTACAAATCTCTTAATTTCATACGATGGAACCATAACAGTTAAAATAGAATCAAACGATGCAATCTAGATATACCCCTAGCTAAAACTAGCAGTTCTCCTCACCTCACCACCCAGTTCTTATCACCTTCCTTAAGTTAAGGGCAAGCTGCTGAAGTGGGAAGTTTCTTCTCTCTCTTGGAGCTCTCTGTGCAATACAAAACTGCAGAAATTCAGGTTCTACATCACATAGAAAGCCTTCCACAAATAGAAAAAGCTTCAGAACACAAGGAGGATGACAGGAACAAGGATGGAGAGGTTGGGGATAGTGTTCTTGTTCTTAGTTTCCCTCCTTGTGTGTTGTGGTAAGTTTTAGGAATATCAGTAGAAGGCTTTAAAGTGCCAAGAAAGAGAGACATCAAAGAGCTAAACATCAAGAGAGATCTAGTGGGAAATAAGAAGTCAGAAAAAAAGCCAAGGGGGTGCTGCAGTCATGAAGAAAAAACCTGAAAGGAGAGCTTTGGGAAGAGGAAAGTTCTGAACTGGCCCTTTAATATATTGAAAGCTATGCCTGTCAGCTGTAAGCAGATAAGTTCAAGAAGCTGTGATGTCTTCAGGGAGCAGCAACTGGTATACCTTTTGGTACTGAATCTTCATGGAAGTAGGAAGATTTCAGACCATAACATTCTGATCAAACTGGAGTTCTAACCAGGGAGAAGTTGACACAAGGGAATGTGGCTGTTAGGTACTTTTCCTAATGTTATAGCAACAACTATGCAAGAAATCCATTGAGCCAATCTTTAAGCCAAT
>NW_024814909.1:0-2322 GCF_019175285.1 Sceloporus undulatus
TAGGATAATGGTCTCCTGCTGCTACATAAATGCCAAAGCAAAGCTGGAGACATTTAAGACAAACTCATGAAACAAAATGTTTATCTTCTGAACAGGATACATTTATTCACTGTTCCATCTTTTATTAAAGAGTTCAAGGCCCACTCCCAAATATATCTACAGTGCTCCCTCGGGTTACGAAATTAATTCGTTCCACGGCCGCTTTTGTAACCCGAAAAGCCTTCGTAAGCCGAAAACCCATAGGCGCTAATGGGGAAAAGCCGCGATTTCGTGTGAAATAGCGCCGAAAAGCACCAAAAAATTTTTCGTAACCCGAAAAAACATTCGTAACCCAGAACAGTTATTTCCTATGGGATTTTTTCGTATCCCGGAAATTTCGTAACGTGGGTATTTCGTATCCCGAGGTACCACTGTACATGCAAGAAAGCCCCATGGAAAATAGTGCAACTAGTTTGCATTTAACTATACCTTAGGACCAGAATCTTAACCTCTTTTCGGTTCATCAGTAAGTATCCTAAAATAAACCCTGCATGTCTCTTGCTTGTTTTTCAGCAGGTTACAGATACAATGTTGTAAAAAAATGACCATCAAACCATTGCATCCTTACCTGCTACTTTCTGAGGTGTCTAGAAAAGCAAACCAATAACTTCCCAATCACACTAGTCCCTGGATACAAAATGAGATGGGCTCACTGTTGGGGCAGTTGTGATATTGGCACTCATATGGGTTCAGTATCTCTTCCCACCCTCTGTCCCCCTTCTGCCTCACTATTCCCAAGGAGGCTGACTGCCTCTATTTCTTTGCTGTATGTGGATGTGGTGATTCTGAGTGAACCCAGTTTGCCTTCTACAATACTAAAATGTGGTGATTATAATGGAACCTCGTTTCCTCCCACCCCCATGTTCACCCCATTTGGATGTGGTGATTGTGAGGCAACCTGTGATGTTTCTGCTATGATGCAGCCATGATTCTTTTAGTGGTGAGTCAAAGGGAGAGGAATTTCATGGAAACAGCTTAGTTCCTCTGAAGGAAGAGGAAAACTGAATGTACAAAATGGGAAAGAAGAAAAGATAAATAAGGTCCTTTATATAATACTATGTAATCTAAAAACATATAGCAAAAACAGCTTATTTTCCTGCCAAGACTCCAACACTTCAGCTTTCCAGGTAAGCTTTCCATAGTTGTCATTAATTTGCTTCATATTAGAAAATAGGAAAGAAAAGTCTGGTCTAGGTTTGGATGGTGCTGCCACTTGCCCGAATCAAAGAACTTGGGATAAATTATGTGAAGGATATGTGGAATACCAGGAAATACTGAATTTGTTCTCCATCCACTCTACACACAAAATTTATGGTAAGGTTGGCAGTTGACAGGTAAGAAACAGCCTTCCATTCTAGAACAGTGAGTCCAGCAGTTTTAAAGAGATGGCAACAGAGCAATTCAGCAGATGGGATGAGGCATTTCAGTATTTCCAGTTGCCAGGCTATCCCCAACTTTGCTAGATTTCAAGTTTCTAACCAGCTTCAAAACCCAGCAAACATGTAACAAAATTCTGATATAAGGTTAAGAACAAGATATGCTTCAAGAAGAGCAAAGTGAGCAGCCTCTCAGCTGAACTTGATCAACATGATTGTAAGTCCTTATGGGATATGTTTTTTAAAGAGGGAAAAATAATATTTTGAAAAATGCTTAAATTGGTTAAATATAGGCGCGGTACAGACTGGCGCCATAGCACATACTGAAGACATGTTAGGATTGCCTTGGGGCGTCTCTTACAGACGGTGCAGTGCGGGCGTGACATCTTTGTGTTGCGTCCGGCCGCTTGTGGCAGCCTAATGGGGCGCCAAAAGGAGCTCCGAAACAGAGCTCCTTCTTGGTGAGCACTTCATTCCCGCAGCCACAAAACAGCTGTGGGAATGAAGCCGGGGGAAAGGGACCAAGCAGAAGCTCCCCAGGGTGTCCTTTGTCTTGAAGCCTCAAGGACACCCCTTTTCAGGACCAGGGAGAAGCAGCATTTTGCTGCTTCTCCCTTGTCCTGAAAAGTGCCGGATTGGAGCCTTTGGGCTGCCGCTGTGGCTGCCCTCTCCCCAATACATGGCGCAAAGGGGCAACTGCAGGCCGCTTCAAAGGGCGGTCTGTATCCCACCATAGTTAAAGGTTTATTTCTTAATTTTACATATAATCTTTTTGCACACTTGAAGGGGAATTTTCCCATTTTAAAAGAACTGTCAGTCAATCCATTTTTTAGGGGTAAATTGATCTATTTTATACATTTTTAAAGTGAGTGGAACAAAGCAATCCAGCAGTTGCAGTATTTCATGG
>NW_024814910.1:0-2322 GCF_019175285.1 Sceloporus undulatus
TCATCTTATCAACCTATCTGCTTAACATGTATGCTGAAAACATCGGACGTAAAGCAGGATTAGACTCAGAAGGAGCTGTGAAAATTGGAGTAAGGCACATCAACAATTTAAGATATGTGGATGACTCCATACTGCTAGCAGAGAATAGCAAAGGCTTGGAATGATTACTGAAGAAAGTCAGGAAAGAAAATGCAAAGAAAACAAAAATAATGACTGCAAATGATTTATATAACTTTAAAGAAGGTGACAAAGACATTGAAGTAGTTTCATTTCATTTGAAATAGAAATAGGTTTTCCATGCCTGGCTCAGTCATTAATCAGAATGGAGACTGCAGTCAGAAGACTAGGGAGTTGGAAGGGCAGCTATAAAGGCACTAGGCAAGATCCTGAAGTGTAAAGACACATCAGTGAATACTAAAGTTGAGATGGTCCATGCCATTGTATTTCCCATTTCTTTGTATGGTTGTGAAAAGCTGGATGCTGAAGAAAGATGGCAGGAGGAAAATCAAATCATTTGAGATCTGGTGTTGGAGAAGAGTTGTGTAGTGGACTGTTAACATGGACTGTTAAAAAGACCAATAAATGGTTCCTAGAGCAAGTCAAGCCTGAATTTTCCCTGGAAGTCAAGATGACTAAACTGAGGCTGTGTCATACTTTGGACATTCTATGAGAAGACATGACTCACAAAAAAAGACAGTAATTCTTGGAAAGGTGGAAGGCAATAAGAAAAGGAGGAGGAAAATAAAAGCTAAAAACACTCATATAAATGTAAATTCATTCTTCTTAGTCATGCTCAAAATGGAGGACATTCTGAAGTTCTTCCTGGACACAAGGTTGAAATGTTGTTGTTGTTGTTGTTATCAAAGTTTATTTATATAGCACCTTTGAGACTAACTGGAAGAAAGCAATTGTCAGCATGAGCTTTCATAGACTTCAGTTTACTTCCTTAGATGCATTGAAGTCTAGGAAAGCTCATGCTGCCAATTGCTTTCTTTCAGTTAATCTCAAAAGTGCTACAAGATCTTGCTATATACTGATTCTACAGACTAACACATCTATATGTTCATATAGCGCCGTATGTTTTACACGGCACTTTACAAAGTTATGCCAAAATACATATAAAAACCTGCCTATGGCGGACAGTCTAAAATCAAAAGCAGCAAAATATGATCTATCTAACAATTTATCGTTAAAATAACTCTTAAAAGAACAGACTATAAGACAATACACACTAATACACATTATCTAAATATCAGAAATCAGGCTGTAAGCAGGAAGACATGTCCTGGAAAAGAAGACTGTCCAGTCACCCTGCCTTTTCTCAGGTGGAAAGATGACCCCTTGTAGGACGATGGTTTGCATCTTTGCGTTCATATGTTTTTAAATGTCCTTTAAGAGCCAAAATCTGAAAAGCCAAAATCGGGAAGCTGAGTCCAAACATCCTTCTGGGGTGGTGGGTTGTTGCAAGGTGGGACAGGACAAGGGCCAAAGCCTGGTCAAGGGATGACTGTTCCCATTCCACCCTGATTCTTGGTGAGACAGCCCTTTAGCACATGCCAAGAGGACCACACACTCTCACTTTATTTGTCTGAATGGTGCAGCGTAGTCTGTCATCTTTTCAACCACTTACAGGAAAGGGAGCTTGTGATACATTACAGCGACATCCCTCCTTGCAAAACTGCAGTTATCTAGCAGGATGCGGTCAAAGGAATGGCTCACCAAAAAATCAGATTCTGTTTTCTCTCAGTGTCTGGAGGGGCTCAATTTTCCCTTTCCTTTGTCCCAAAGGGGAAAAAAATTAAAGCAAGGAGGAATGACCTCAAAAAATCATCAGCAATGTGTGCGGAGAGGATTCGTTGCTTTTGCACACATCTTAGGCATGCTGACGTAATGTGGTTTTCTTTCGCCTTCTCCTTGTGAGCACTGCCAACTCCCTTGGGCACACTCATGTGCGGACGTTTAAGGGTCATTTGTGGAAATGTGCACTTACTGGTAAGGACAGCCGCAAGCCCTGTGCCTCATCAATAGCAATGAGGCCAGGAGTTAGTTGGACGGCAAAAAGGAACCAAATTATTCATGCCATGCGTAATCAATTTACGGAATTTGTTTGCAGCAAGAAAATGGTGGAGACCCAGTGTGGAGTAGCGGTTTGAGTACTAGGCTAGGGGTGCATCAACAGGGAGAAATAATGCAGTTTGACGTCACTAACTGCTATTGCTCCATCCTACAGAATCCTGAGAGTTATAGTTGTGTGGGGCACCAGCACTCTTTGGCAGAGAAGGTTAAAGACCCTGTAAAACTATAAATGCCAGGATTCCATTA
>NW_024814911.1:0-2322 GCF_019175285.1 Sceloporus undulatus
TCGAAGGCTTTCATGGCCAGCATCCATAGTATTGTGTGTGTGTGTGTGTTTTGGCTATGTGGCCATGTTCTCTAAGAGTTTATTCTTGACATTTCGCCTGCATCTGTGGCTGGCATCTTTCTCCCCCTTCTCTTACCCCTCCCATCACTGATGCTGCTGCTCTTCCTCCTCTTTGTCCTTCCTCCTTTTCCTCCTTCCTCCTCTTTTCTCTTCCATTGCTGCCACTCTTCCTCTTCATTGTTCTTCCTCCTCCTCCTCCTCTTTCTCTCTCTTCCTCTTACCTTCTCCATCACTGCCACTCATCCTCTCCCTTCTCCTCCTCCACTGCTGCCCCCTCCCCCCGCAGGTTTGCCATTCACGGATGCTCAAATCCATGAATGGCAAGTCCACGGATATGGAGGACAGACTGTAGGAAGGCAATGGCAAACCTCTGAGTGAGCTTGCCAGGAAACCCTATGATAGGTTCACCTTAGGGTCACCATAAAGCAGAAATGATCTGAAGTCACACAATAACAACAGGGACCAGCATCATATTTATGCCTTTGGTTACAACTGTTTCCTTCTCTCTTTTGAACTCATCAGGGATTGGCACTGTTCCAAGGACCATCACTCAGAAGCATTCTTCTGGACAATATCATATCATGAATTCATAGTAGGAGGCTAGTTTATTGCATGTCTTCTAGTTTTGATCTTTTTACTTTACTAGCTGGCAAGATGTCTTGTCCACTGTGCCCTGAAGAGAAGTTCAAAGCTTGTTATGGTCATAAACTCCACCGGCACCTGCTGAATCTCCACTGGAAAGTGTCTGTTGAACTTGAAGGTAAAGACAGCTGAAATTCTATTGTTTATGTTGACACAACTTGCTTTTATGGTGGCAGCTTTTATGGTGGCTGCTCCTGGTTTCATATTTAGATTTGCCTAGGCAAAATCTATGCCTACCATTATAAATGATGTCATGTTTAAAAGTTAAGCTCGAAAGATAAAACTGATTCTTGTTCAAGTATTTGGTTACATAAATGGTTGTGGAAAGTTTTAAAATGAAGATCCATGACTCATTGAACTTTGTCTCATCTCTTATAATAAAACTGATAGATGATTTTAAAAAAAAAAAAGTGCATGAGATGACCAATGTCCTTTCTGATTTCCAGGCTACAGAATGTGCATCTGTCACTTGCCTTGTCATCCTGTGAAACCAAATGTTATAGGAGATTCGGTAATATAAATTCAGCCATATAAATACTTTCTCAAAAGTAGGAATGGTTATTAACTGCCTTGCTTTAGACTTCCATGTGGTAAATTTTACTCTTTTGTTCTTAAGCCTGACTACACTAGTTAAGCAGAAATATAAGGTCTCTCAGATCTCCTCTTTCTTATTCATCTTCTCATTCATTTTTGATCTCATTCTGTTATGTCTGCACTATTCGTACCAAAAAATGAACTGAGAGGCTGCACTGACAAGCCCTCATGAATGGAACATCAGGCAGAGTACAAAGGCTAATAAAACCTCTGCTTTTGGTACTCAGGCTGAAACTGACATATGATTCAGGAATGAAGGCAACGCCTTTAATTATTTGCTTTTATTTTAGTTTATTGAAATTATGTGGCTTTGAATGTCAGTAATATAGGCGGGTTACAAACCACCATAAAGTATGTATTCACTACGTATTAGGGTTAGGAAGGGGCGGTGCTTCCGCACCCCCCTAACCCTAGTACGTAGTGAATACGTATAATATGGCGGCGGCCGTTCCACATGGCCGCTGCCATATTGACGTAGTGGATGCTGTGTGTCCGCACGTCGCGTGGCACTTGTGATGTCGCGAGCGCGCCATTGGCACCTCGCGGCGTCATAACTGCGCCGCAGGAAGAAGCTCCATTTTGGAGCTTCTTTTTTGCTCCGCGCGGGAGTCGTGCGGTTTGGCTGCTGTGGCTCCCTTGCGGAGCAAACAGCAGCGCCAGCTCAAATACAGGTGCCATGAACGAAAAATAAGATAGCTCCCATTAAGCTGTATTGCTTAATTCAAGGACCTAAATTCATCGTCCTTGGTATTAGCAACTATGTTCTAAAGGCTTTTGTTACTTTTGTATGTGTTATAAAACTGCCTGGGTCTGTATCAAATATTGCAAAAGGAAACAATCTTCCTGTTTGCTGCTAATATTTTTGAATACCTGAAGAATGTTACAAGGGTACTTGAAAGCCCTGTCCTATTTTCTTACCCTGTTTTTAACCCCAGGAATCTTAGCACCAGTGCCTTAGCCTTCTTTTATATTAAAATATTTCTTTGATTAACATTATATCTGCACGCAATATGTGTTGTAGATATC
>NW_024814912.1:0-2322 GCF_019175285.1 Sceloporus undulatus
TTACATTACTGTATGTTGCAAATCAATATCTGAAGAAAAAAATGTAAACCTTGATATGGTGGGGGCCCATTCTTTGTTATCATGGCTAACAGCATGATAGACATCTAATGCCATGATTTTTTAAAAAACAAAACTGTGATAACTTACATCCAGATGGATTCTAAACTATGAAGTGATGGTGCCACCTAATGATTTAACATGTTAATTTCCCCCAACAGCTGACATCTGTTGGCTGCATATACTGTTGCTGCACATGTCTCTCTGTGCATGTGTACCTTCATAGGTGGGTATGCTTTACAAAAATCACGTATAATATTAATAAAAGTTTAGTGATTACTGAAACTCAGATATTACTGCCATAATGATTGTGGAAATGTAACACTCGTAGACTGAAATCTACAGCCCGGGTCCATCCCTGCTTCCAGAGCCACTCGGCCATTTTCTTAAGTGAGAAAACAGCTGGATCTGAAAAGAGCTGGGAGGAGTGGCTCTGGGAGCAGGGATGGATCCAGCCTGTATTCGAGCAGCAGATTTGGTGGGGGGGAAACTCTGATAATATCAGGATGCCACTCAAATCCAGCCTTAAACCAGATAGAGATAAACCGACTTAATAACCAATGTGATAAGCCTCTTGACCATACACATCCCCATTTTCAGATATAAAATGTTGCCAGGTACGCAACTTATGACTTGAACCTGAAACCCTTGGTGTTTGTTCTTGTGCCATGACCTTGAAGTGAATGAGATTATATTTTTGTTAGGTCTCTTAATATGAATTATTGGGCAAATAATGATATTACTGCCATTCAAGTTACCAGATGGTATGTGTGTTCTTATTCAAACTTTTGAGATACATTAATGTTAGGATGTCTTATAATTGTAATTATAATTGTTTTTGCTGAACAGCTTAAATCTTGGGAAAGTTACATGTTTGCTCTATAACTCCCAAAATCTCCCCATGAAATATACACAGCATCCATGCTGGCTGCAAGATTTTCTAAGATGTAGTCCAAAAAAGTATCTTCTCCAAGCTTTGAATCATTTTGAACACAATGTATTGTGGGAAATGGTGTATAGAAATAAACTGACTGGTTATGGCTATTTGCACACAATGGAATGGCCTGCAGCTCGGGCACAATTCTTTGCCCATCTTTCCTTTGTTAATAAGAGTCTAGAAGTAAATGTATTTCTGTTAGGAGACAGGACAACTGAGATTCCTTCAGCTCTTTAATAGTCTCTCTCCATGTATCTGTTAATAGCATCCTGTATGCATTCTCATTATCTATAGAGGGAGATCAAGCAAAGAGAAGGGGAAAGAACTTGAGATACTAGGTATATAGGGACTACATGGTTCTATTTAACTCAGCATTATCTCCCATACCCAAGTGGATGGACATGTTACAGGATAAGGCTTTAAGCTCCATCTACTTGCAGAATGAATGGAAAAAATATGGCTTAAACCTCACAAAGGTTGTGACACAAGCACTCCTACAAAAATCCAGGGATTACGAGATAAGGCTCAACTTTGACTCTTATGGGGGGGGAGGAGAAGGAAAGGAAGAAAAGGCAGCACAGTGTAAGTCAGTGATGGGATGTCAGCTTTATCTAGGAAATATTTATCACTCTTTAAACCTTACGTTTCAATAATTGAAGCCATGTGGCTTTTGACGCTATGGTGAGACATGACCTTAGCATCATCATTTTTTTAAAAAATATACATTTCAAAATAGCCATTTAATTTTAAAGTCACTCTCATGGCAATTTGGTTAAATTAATTGTTTACTACATTGCTATCTCACCAGTCCACCAACGAACTCCAGGGCATTTTTCTCACCATTTTTCTTCTCACAACCTCCCTGTAAGGTAGGTATGGCTGAAGTGACCAGCCCAAAATAATCAGATGAGCTCTATGTGCCAGATTTGAACCCAGAATCCATCTTCAACACTTAACTTGGTTCTGTAGCAATTCAACAAAGCACTGGTGTTTGTTTGTTTGTTTGTTTGCTTGCTTGTTTATTTATTTATTTACCAACCTGCCTTTTTCACAACATGAGACCAAAATGGCTTAACTAAGACCCTGTCCAGATGGCCTAAAAAGCACGTACTAAGTACGTGTTAGGGTTGCCTGGGAGCATCCTTTTCAGAAACTCCCTAACCCTAGGACGTACTCAGTACGTCAAAATGGTGGCACCCTGTCTACATGGACACCGCCATTTTGACATAACGGCCGCGTTGCATCCAAAACGGAGCTCCTTCCGTGGCGCATATCGCTGGGACGGCCTTTACATACTGAAGAGAAAGGGGCCCCTTTCTCTCTCCTCG
>NW_024814913.1:0-2322 GCF_019175285.1 Sceloporus undulatus
ACCTCCACTGTGACTCGAAGCAGCTTTATTTTGGCTGTCTGTAACAGGCTAAGATGTCAACACTTGGCTTCTGCTACTACAGTCAGGCCTCTGTATCCACTGATTCAATCATCAACGGTTTGAAAATACTTTAAAAAATATAAATTCCAAAAATCAAACCTTGATTTTGACATTTTATACAAGGGACATTATTTTACTTCACCTTGGTATTTAATGGGACTTGAGCATCCATGGATTTTGGTATCCAGGAGCATTCCTTGAACCAAACCCCAGCATATGCCAAAGACCTACTATATTGCTAGTGCTTTAGGCTAGTAGGTGGTAGTCCATTAATGAGAAATTTGCTATTGATGCTGGGCTAATATTTGAATGTTTGCTAGCTAAGTGGCATTATTAAGTGGCTAGAAGGTGGCATGTTCAATGTCAGATTACTTCTTTCATTCCACAGGTAGTGGGCAGAAAACAATGCTGTTGCTTTGATCAGTTTTTTTAGAGGGTTTGCTTTGAAAGAAAAAGATAAAAATAAATAGATGTAAGTACAGACAGATAACAGCATAGAGTTTTGTGACACCTTAAAGACTAACAAAGAGTTTTACAGTATTGTGTTGAAATTGTGATACATTATGAATGCATTATCAGTGCTACTGCTAATGTTTGTTAGTGACCTGTTTTGAAGTAATAATTAATGCTTTTTGCATTTCTCTTCCCTTTCACTCCACTGATGCTGTGCCACATAAACATCTACCCAGCCTATAGGGTTGCCAAGTTGGAGATGGGATATTGCTCCTGTAACTTTAATCCTGAACTGGTTGTGGGAGCAGGATGAGGTACCATAAATCTCTATCAAGTGGGACAATTGTGGCTGTTTCTGCTTTTCCTTCCAAAGCCCAACATTCAGCTGCAGCCATTGCATCCCGACTAATTCTTTGACTTGCCAGTGGGGAGTGGGATGAGATGCCAGTGACAAGAACAGAGCTTTGTGAAAAGCAGCTTATTTGTCAGAGCCTTTGATAACTGGAATATCCCTGTACATCAATTTATATTTGGTATTTTATCATAATATCTTTGAAATAATGAACCTGGGCAATGGAACACCCACAGAAAAGATAATGTTTCTGCATACTGCAGAATTCTCAACACCATGCCTTTAAAAGGAAAAACACTGTAGTCTCCATTTTGATTAATGACTGAGTCATGGTTTAAAAAATCTTTAACAAATTTGATGTCTTTGAAATTACTTACTTTAAAGTTGTATAAATCATCTGTTGACATTATTTTTGTTTCCTTAACAGACAGGCCTGTTCCTGAACAGTCAGGCCAAAATAAAGCTGCTTCAGGTCACTTTGGAGGTATGCTGTTTAAATGACACACGCATATTAAGAGACTTTTTGCATTTCTCTTCCCTTTCACTCCACTGATGCTGTGCCACATAAACATCTACCCAGCTTTGGCACAGCTTCTGGCCTCTTAATATGTGTGTGTCATTTAAACAGCATACTTCCAAAGTGACCCGAAGCAGCTTTTTTTTGGCCTGTCTGTCCAGACCCTTAATTTTCAGATGTAAACCTGCTTTTGTATTTTCATCCTTAAGTTTAAGCAGTTGTTCCAAGTCTTTGTTAAATGGTCAATGTTTCTTCCCCCAGTTTTCATGCCTCCTTCCTCTGAATCCAGTCCTGCTTTCTGTATGATATGTTTTGCATATAACAGTGTGACAAAATGCTGCCTTGTCTGATCGTCTTACCAATGCCAAACCATTCTCACACAGTGTATATACATACCCAACTCTCTTCCATGCCAGCCACAGATGCTGGAGAAACATCAGGAATAAACTCTTCTAGAACATGGCCACATAGCCTGAAAAATCGACAAAAAACTATGGATGTCGGCTGTGAAAGCCTTCAACTTCCCAAACCATTCTGTTTCTCCCTGCTGTATCCTGACAGTGACCTCTTGTTCAGAATATAGGCTATGTGTCAGGACAATCAGATGTTGTAGTACACCTGTCTTTTAAAGTGAGCCATAATTTCTCTACACCAGGCTGTGTGTCTGTCTTGTGAGCTGCATGTGACCCCAGGGCCTTTTTTTGTAGCTTCCAAGGGTCCAAACAGTGTTTTCCTCAAGCATTGTTTTGCTCTAAAATATTCCCAGATGGCCTCTGGGTGGTGGAGAGCATTTTCCTTATGTTTATAGGCCCCTTGGATCAAAAACATTTTGTGAATTAAAAAAACAACACCTTTTGGCCTCCCCCTAGGAGCAGTGGGGCATTTCCACCACATGGGATGGATGGACCAATTTAGACACTGGAGAGGCTTTTTTAAAAAC
>NW_024814914.1:0-2322 GCF_019175285.1 Sceloporus undulatus
ATTTTGGCTTACTAAGCTGTAGCTGGGCAACTGCAACCCATCTGCAGCCCAGATCCCAGCCCTGCTTATCCAGCGGTTTCAAAAACAGCAAGATCCCGTTTTTGAAAAGCCACTGGATAGGCTTAGCTGGGATCCAGACTGCAGATGGGTTGCAGTTGCCCAGCTACAGCTTAGTAAGCCAAAATATAGGTGCACCTGTGCTTCAGGTCATAGATTTGTTGTATATTATTGTTTTTTAGCTGTGAGATAAAGTTTGAAATCATTTCAATGCTTACAAAAACTATATAAATGCCTGAGATTATATTGGTTCCTATATTTTTCAGGCTTTTGGCAGTCCTGATATTTTTAAAAGGAAGACTTATGTAATTATAGGGGGAAAGCTTTGTTCATTTATTTCCCTGGCTAACTCTTTAAAATGTGGACATTCCAAATGAAAATGCATATTTAATTCTTGCTTTCTTGATGAAGGGACTCCCAAAATCTGTTGGAAGCAGCCAGCCAAGGTGCTTCTTCCTCCATCTTTCTGGTGGCAAACATTGCCGCGACTTTGATCGCCTTCCTTGCCTTGCTGGCTTTCTGTAATGCTGCCTTGTCCTGGCTGGGAAACATGTTTGACTATCCACAGCTCAGTTTTGAGGTAATGGCTTGTAAGCTTTTAGCTAAGACTTTTTTTTCCTTCTCATACATATATGTCACAAATATAAAGTAAAAGAACAGTATTTTCCCATCAATGTGGTTAACAATTGCAAACCAAAATGGATATGCTTTGAGTCAAATAGGTTCTTCTGGGACCTGCAATTTGTGGATGACAAAGCTTTAATTTGAAATAATATGCCATTTTTCCTGCTATTTGCTAAAGGCAAAGGCAAAATCCTTTCTCAGGCCAGTGAAAGCTGCTTGCAGTGAAAAACAAACAAGTCTTAGAAAAGGCAATGCTAACCAGAACAATTATTCCTGACAAGTTTTGTCCTCTGCATGAACCTCCCGTCTCCTGTGTATACCAGGAGTTTTGTGGAAACTACCTCTTTTGTTCATTATTTCATATGACACCATGTTTATTAGTGATGTCACATAAGTAAACAAGCAGCTTATTCATCATGATGTGTTGATTCCATGTAAATGGCGAGAAAAAAATGTCTCCAAGAACAGAAAAGTCAAGTACCAAATGTCCAAATGACTCAAAGACTTCTTAAATAAGGCAAAGATAGAACTAATTTTTTATACATTTAAGATTATTTAGCATATCATTTGGGAGTGCAGAGCTTGAAACAGTTTCATTTTTGAACGTCACCTCTCAGAATCACCCAGTCAGGATGGCTGGTGCAATTTTGTGAGCTGCAGTTGTAGTTCAACGCAGTAAGTTGTAGTTTCGTTCCAAAACAGTGACTTTCTGAAGCTTATATCAGGACTACCACTTAATCCTACATATTGTGAAAAGGATAAATAAAGGGGAACCACCATGCATACATGAAAACAGAGCAACTAGGAGAGAAATGTTTCCATTCAGAATGAGACTAGAAAACTAACCTAGAAAACATAATCTTAGAAAACTCTTACGACAATCTGTGTAGATGTTTGCTTTAAAACAGAAACCTTGGCACATTTAGAGGAACAACTGATGGATTCCTTAAAAATCTTCTAATCTAATGCCTAACCTAAGCAAATAGAAACTATGACTTCTAAAAAGCAGGAAGAAGGAAATTAATGCAGTAAACCATGGGGAAACAGCTGGTCAGGATAGTTTCCCCAAGAACATTCTCTTTTATGGGAACTTAAAGATTCATGTACAATATGTAGTATAGTTAGTCTGACTGAACTGCCTGTCAATCAAAGATATGCTAATTAATAAAAACAGATATCCTTCATCTTTCTTCTTTAGTACAGTTTAATGTTTTTGCCCAAAGATTGCCCTGAAATTCCCCAATTGCATAGAACCTTACAATCAGTTCAGCTTTGATTAAAGACAATAAAAGACATTATTTCATAATGACCTGAAATGTGAACTTCATTTATTCAGGCATTAACCAATTGCAAAAGACATTTGCAGAAAAATAAAGTAAGACAAGTTGATTATTAATAAGTGGGGGACATTTCCTTCTTGCTCTCCTCACTGCCATTAATCATCTGTATTGTTACATGCTCCCATTACCTGACTAGTCTCATACTGGAGAGAAGCAGGAAATTGATTATTTAAAGTTCTTAGTCCAGGATTGTTTTTCAACAGGGGAAGTTTTTTAAAAAATGAAAGCACTAGAGGCTTTGTGTTTGTTTGCTTTACATGCACTCAGGGAGTTGTGTTTCTACCTGGGTTGCAAAAAAAAA
>NW_024814915.1:0-2322 GCF_019175285.1 Sceloporus undulatus
CAATACTTCTCTAAGTTTACTGAAATCCGCTCTCCTAAAGTCTGACTCTGCCTGGCTTCTCCTTTCCACTGTATTACAAACTCCAGGAGAACATGGTCACTTCCACCGAAGGATCCCATTTGTTCTGTTTGTCCCAGTATAAAGCCCCCAGGGTTTAGTTTAGTGTTATTCATATTTTTCGAATTGCCCTGAGGAGGATAAAGTCTCTGAACTTGGCCTTGGTCCACCTTCCCTTTTGTGTTTGGCCAGGGGCTTCCTTTGACTTGGGACAGATCGAAAAGACTGGCAGTAGGAAGTGGGTTTTTCCTTTTCAGGGAGTCTTCTTCCTCTAGTCTTGTTACAGCTGTTGAACCCCGCTGGCGTAAGAGCCCCGCTGGTGTAAGAGCCCCGCTGGCGTAAGAGCCCCGCTGGCGCAGTGGTTAAATGGCTGTACTGCAGCCACTCACTCAAAACCACAAGGTTGCGAGTTCAAGACCAGCAAAAGGGCTGAAGTTTAACTCAGGCTTGTATCCTTCCGAGGAGAATGCTAAAATGAGTACCATGATTGTTGTGGGCAAATTAGCTTACAATTGTATACTGCTTAGACACTGCTTCGGCGGTAAATAAATATGAAGCGGTATATAAATGAAGCTTGTTTGTTTGTTGAGCTTCCTTTGCTTCTCGTAAGCTTCTTGAACTGGAAACTCCTATTGTATCCCAAGAAGAACGAGGGACAGATCTCTGTGTCTAAAGATTCCAAACAGAAGGTAGATGTCAGTAAATCTTGTTAAAAAGAATGGGGAGATTATAAGATAAAGGAAGTACTTGAGATTGATTCTTGCTCAGTCTATGGTTTCTGTGCTTGGCTCCTAACTGGTTCTCCTTTTCCCTGAAGCAGGTCATGAGCAGCAGAGTAAGAACTATGAGGAGCCACCTGCGACGGCAATGGAAATTGCAGAGCCTTTCATGGAAGAAGAGGAGTTTGGAAATGAAAAGGAACTGAAAAGAAAAAGGGGAAACGAAAGGAAAAATGGGGAGAACAACTCCTCTGCCTCCCAGGATGCCCAGCTTTCTGAACATCTGACTTCAGGCTCAGATCAAGAAGAGTGTCCTGTCTGTGGGAGAAAATGCAAGTGTAAATCCCTGTTAAACACACACCTCAACGTTCCCATGGGAGAGAAACCACACAAATGCATAGAATGTGGGAAGAGCTTCAGTCGGAGTGAAAAATTACGTTTACATGAAAGAACCCACACAGAGGAGAAACCATATAAATGCATTGAATGCGGAAAGAGCTTCAGTCGGAGTGATATTCTACGTTCACATCAGAGAACCCACACAGGAGAAAGGCCATATAAGTGCATGGAATGTGGGAAGAGCTTCAATCGGAGAGATGGTCTACATCTGCATCAAAGAACCCACACAGGAGAGAAACCGTACAAATGCATGGAATGCGGAAAGAACTTCAGTGGAAGTGGAAATCTACGTTTACATCAGAGAACCCACACAGGGGAGAAACCATATAAATGCACAGAATGTGGAAAGAGCTTTGTTCATAGTGGAAATCTACGTTCACATCAAATAACCCACAGAGAGGACAGAGCATATAAATGCATGGAATGTGGAAAGAGCTTCAATCGGAATGATAGTTTACATTCACATCAAAAAACTCACAGAGGGGAGAAACCATATAAATGCATGGAATGTGGGAAGAGCTTCAGTCGGAGTGGAACTCTACGTTTACATCAAACGACCCACACAGGGGAGAAACCATATGCATGCAAGGAATGCGGGAAGAGCTTTAGTCGGAGAGATGGTGTACGTTTACATCAAAAAACCCACACAGAAGAAAGACCATATAAAGGCATGGAGTGTGGGAAGAGCTTCCTTGAAAGTGGAAAACTATGTTTACCTCAAAGAACCCACAAAAGTGAAAGACCATATAAATGTATGGAATGTGGGAAGAGCTTCAGTCAAAGTGGAACTCTAAGCTCACATCAACGAACCCACACAGGGGAGAAACCCTATAAATGTGTGGAATGTGGGAAGAGCTTCAGTCAGAGTAATAATCTACGTTCCCATCAAAGAACCCACATTAAAGAAAACTAGCTCAATGTATGAAATGCAGAAAGAGCTTTTCTGGAAAGGATGAAAAATGAGAAAGTGAAGGGTTTAAACTCCAATGGCTGCCATATTATCAGTGAAAGGAAAGAGAGAGGACATGAAGAGCTGGCAGAATGAAGGGGGAGAAATCTTAATGTATAGGTTTTTATGCACAGATGGTAGTCTTTTGATGGGTAAAATGTACAAATTGCTACTTATCTTTGACAATGAAAAAGAGCA
>NW_024814916.1:0-2321 GCF_019175285.1 Sceloporus undulatus
AACAAGGACATGAGAGAGGGTCCTTGCTTGTATTGTCGCACCCTTGCTTGATGGTGGGACACAGTGGAGATTACCGCATATCGTTCTCAGAACATTCTGCATGTAACATGATGAGAACATTCTTGGAACAGATATTACCGCATTGAGTAAACTGGAACGTGATCAGAACGTGATTGGAACGCATTTTACTGCACAGCGCTTCCTTTTTCTTGAAACCGTTCTCAGAACGGGTTACATTTTGTGGGCTGTGTACTGATGACGTCGCCACTCAGTGGTTGGACGGCTCGGGAGAGGCGCTGCTCCCAGGAAAGAGGAAAAAGAGAGGCTTGGGGCATGGAGCTCGCCTCTCCTGAGTCCCTCGGCTTACTGAAATCCCTCACCTCCCTTCCCCATAGGAATCAATCCAAAAACGGAGTTTAAAAGGAGCAGAGAGCCCTAGGGGTCTTCATCTGGGGAGGCAGAGGTTGCCTGGCTATGGGGATATCCTGCCATCTCTCTCTCTCCCCTCTTTCCCCATAGGAATCAATCCAAAAATGGAGTTTAAAATCTCTCCCAGATGCAGACCCAAAGGGCTCTCCTCTGCTCCTTTTAAACTCAGTTTTTGGATTGATTTCTATGGGGAAGGGAGGTGGGGGATTTCAGTAAGCCTAGGGACTCTGGCCGGGAGAGTGCTTCTCAGCCTCACTGAGAAGTCTTCCCTCCGAAGATTCCCTTGGGAGAGAAGGAAGGCAAGCGCACCCCCACCCCAGCTTGTCTTCCCTCCGAAGGGAGTCCGAGGATTCAGCCAATCAGGAGACGGAGGAATGAGAGAACAGATTTGAGAATGGATAAGAGTTGGAACATTCTCATCACGTTACAGCTCTCTGGGAACACATTCAGTCTGTACCCTCCTGGAACACATGTAGAACACATTTAGAACGTTCTCAGAACCCGATTGGAACACATACGTGTGGTATTCTTAAATGTGTTCCGTTCTCATCATGTTCTGAGAATGTTCTCAGAACGCACTGCAGTAATCTCCAGTTAGACATGGCATCTTCTTTATCCCAAGATTAAAATATGAGTGGACCTCCTTCACCCACTAGCTCTTAATTGGGCTGGGAGGTAATTTGCATAGTTTACTGTAAGACTGCATAATCTTACTGAATACAGATCAGTTACAGATTCATAACTCCAGGTTACAAAACCATAACTGTAATGCTGTTGTGCTATACCCTTAGGACCCAGATTCAGACAGTGAGACAGAGAGGAAAGATGAGGCAGAGAAGCTAGAGAATAGGACAGGGGCCAGTGAGACATAAAGTCAAGAAAGCATGGCACTTTCAGAACAGCAACACAGAACGCTGTAAGAGACCTTTGGAGACAGAGAGAGGCTCAGCATAAGTTGGAATACCAGACATTCATTAATCAGGGAAGAACTGTATGTTGACAACCAACCATTCATTCTTGTACCTCCTTTAGGCAACTGGTTGCTCACAGCGAAGCTTTCCTGGTGGACACAATCATCCTGGCTCATGTTCCTGATTCATGTTGCCTGATAACTTCAGACCTTGCTCTTTTTGCAGACTATGGGCCTGAACAGACAGGCCAAAATAAAGCTGCTTCGGGTCACTTTGGAGGTATGCTGTTTAAATGACACATGCATCTTAAGAGGTCAGAAGCTGTGCCAAAGCTACGATCCAGTCCTTAGAACTAGAGCATGGTTTTAAACCCCAGTCTTTGCATAGGAGAAATAATGTATGAATTAAAGCAGTTTGGGATTAACTCAGGGTTGAATATAAACAAAGAAAAAACTGTCATGATAACTAAAAATATTCCCCCCACCGAGGTGGAAGCAATCAATAAAATAACCGGATTTAAAGAACAGAAAAAGATTAGATATTTGGGAATATGGTTATCAAAAGATAACCTAAAACTATATGACAACTTCAGACATGGATCAAACTAGAAGATATCTCAACATTAGATATGGAAGCAGAGCAGTTAAGGTTTGGATGGCATGCTTTTCTTTGTTATGGGAAATTAGATCAGAATCGCGACTTCAATAATCACCCAATTAGAAAATCATTATTAGGAGTATGGAATAAGATATTCAAATTGTTTTATTTCCACCTGCCCCTCTGGACTTCCCCTCAAGAAGCTTTCTTTGGGAGATGGCACAGTCAAGATAAATGGCTTACATACAAAAATATGTTAAAGGAAAGTGCACAAGGAGAGAGGAATATAAAACAGAGAGAAAGCCTAAAGAAAGAGGGTTTTGACCTAACTTGGTTTAGCTATATGCAATTAACTCAAAGATACAAAACTGACATTAAGACGAG
>NW_024814917.1:0-2321 GCF_019175285.1 Sceloporus undulatus
CTCTTTCTTGAGGCTTTGTTGTTTTTTGTGGTGGGGCTCTCATTGCCGACTTCTGGGGAGCCTCTCCTGGGGTTTTCTTGGCAAGAGTTGTTCAGAGGAGGTTTTCCATTGCCTTCCCTGAGGCTGAGAGAGTGTAGCTTCTTGCCCAAGGGACCCAGCTGGTTTCATGGAGGAGTGGGGCACTGGACCCTGGCCTCCAGAGTTGTAACCCAACACTCAAACCACTGCACCACACTGCCTCCCGTTCCCATGTACAACCTATGAAATAACTGCAGACATTTTTCCTGTTCTTTATGTGTGTCTTCAAGTTGTTTCCAACTTATGGCGACCCTAAGGCAACCTTATCATGGGGTTTTCTTGGCAGGTTTCTTCAGAGAGGAGTTGCCGTTGCCTTCCTCTGAGGCTGAGAGAGTGTGACTTGGCAAGGGTCACCTAAGTCCCAAACACACTGCAGATATAATCCAATCTGAGACTGCTTTAACTGTCCTGGCTCAGTGCTAGGGAATTCTGGGAAATGTTGTTTTGTGAGACATTGAGCCTTCTCTGTCAGAGATCTCTGGTGCCACAATAAACTCCATTTCCCAGGATTCCCTAGCACTGGGCCAGGACAGTTAAAGCGCTCTCAAACTGGGCTATTGCTGCCCTGTGTTTTGGACCTTTCTTGGCCGCAAACTGTCCATAGCCTGAATTGCATCTCTTTTACTCCTGTTGTCAGTCCCCCCCTCCCAACCTTTCTCATTTCCCCCCAAAAAACGCAGCGCAAAGCTGGCAGATGGAAAGATGTTTTAAAGGCAGCATTTTTTAAAATCTGCCATTTTGCTTTTAAAGACTAAATGTCCAACTGCTATATCAGTTTTGTAGATATTATTACAGAAAGACGTAGAGTGAACACTCTTCACGTACCTTTATTTTTTCTGGAGTGAGATGGGCTTTTCCACGACTCACTGTGATGATCTCCGCCGTGGTCCAAGCGCCAAACTGCGGCCTGTATTAATAATAATAATAATAATAATAGTTTTATACCCCTCTCTTCAGCCAAAAGGCTATCAGAGTGTATTACAAATTGTTAATTAGAAATTTAGACATTAGGGCTCTTAGCCCAACAGACCCTTAATTTCCTTAAATCTCTCTGCCATCATCCAGTGAATTATAAAAGGGTTTCCCTTAACCTACACTGGGACCTGTTAAGGAACCTTATTTCTACTTCTTTCCTCATCTTCCTAAGCATCAACTGATCAAAAACACATGTAAAAGGAGTGTAGAATAATAGATACTCCAAGGAGATATGTATTATAAATAACAAAATATAACTGAAATATAAGTCATGCAAGATATTAAGGATCTTGCAGGTACAATATTTGTAAGTATATAATATTAAAATCATAAAAGCTATTAAAACAATAAATAAACCAAAGTGTCCAATTCTGAGACTAACTTCCAAGATCCGCTCTTTAACTCTCTCTCTCTCTTGATCTCCAACCGACACAATTCTCCCAACTGTCTCTTGGTCTCTCAGGCCTTATATCTCCTTCTCACGGAAGCTTCCAGAAGAACCTTCATCTTGGTCTCTGATTGGTCAAGAGAGCCTTCTGTAGCAGTGATGTCATTCTGCATTTGCATAAACCTCTCTTTACTGGCACCCATTGGCCAGTTTCAAGAAGAGGAGGAGCTTCAGTTTCTCTATTTAGTTCTTTGTGAGGAGCAGAGAGACATGGCTTGGAACCACTAGGCTTCCCTGAGGCCTGTCTGGGCTGCTGCTTTCCTTTGGCCACTGCCATTAAGGTGGAGAGGAAGGAGGCCCAACAGTCCTTCTAGGCATGACCCTCTCTCTGAAGGTGGGAGAGTGGGAATCCCCAAAGGGGATTGTAATGCTTTTAATGGTGGCTCTCATGCTGTAGCAAAGATGATGATGATCATGATGATGATGTCAGGCCTGGGGGGGGAAGGATACAACTGCCTGCAGACCTTAATCATCATTATTGCCACCATCACTGGGCCTTCTTGTTCTGCACCACTGTAATGGCCATGACTCATTGCTATGGAACTCTGGGAATTTTTGGTTTGGCATTTTAGGTGTTTTTAAGGTTTGGAAATACTGTTTCCAACTTCGGGGCCCTTTCATCCTCCATTTGGGGTTCAATGAAGGCCTCAAACTGCCATCTGCCAAGTGCTGTGGCAGAGGCAGACATTTTGTGTCCTGGTGGCCATTTTGTGTTTTGGCAGCCATTTTGTGCAGTGTTGCCAATTTTGCGACTTTCACGTGGAAACGGGAACTTTTCAGAGCTTTCCGTGTGATTTTCGCGCCTGGCTCTTTTTCAGTG
>NW_024814918.1:0-2321 GCF_019175285.1 Sceloporus undulatus
TTTCCCGGTTTGGAGGTCCGGTACTATGGCAACCCTATGTACACTCCTTTAAGCGCTCCATCTCCATCCTCTAGAAACCTTTTGCTGCTCCTCTGCCCCAAAGTGCTGGTGTCTCACCAAACTACTAATCCCAGGGTTCTATAGGATGGAGCCATGGCAATTAAAGTGGTCTCAAACTGCATTATTTCTACAGTGTAGATGTACCTGAGGTCCATGAATTCCTAACATCACCCTTGAAATAGGTGGGAGTGACTTTCCAAAACCATCTGGAGGACACCATGTATTTATCACTGATTCAGATATACCCCCTTCTCAATCTTATGTGCTTGGACCTTTCCATGTTTGCTTGTGTGAAACATCAGAGACGCATAACTGTATGGATAAATGGTCACCAACCACCACCAACCACCCTTCATCTCCCAGAACATGCCCATACTATGGATTATAAAAACTAAATGTCTGAATAAAGTCAGAGGAGGCCATGGCATGCTGCAGGGAAGCTTTATTGCCAAAGAGGAACACAAGGAAAATGGTCTTGGACCAACATTTTCAAAGCGGAGGAAGCAAGAAAGAAGGAAGAGAGTTCTGCGGAGAGGGGTCCCTCCCAGTCTAACTGGGATTATGGATGCTGGAAAACTGGGCGCAGATGCAGATGATAGGAAAAGCCAGAGGAAACCTTCCAAGGATCTGGGGGAGTGGATGAGGGGATGCTCATCCTCTAGGATGCCCAAGTCTGGGGGAGCTTCAGTCATAGATACATAGCAGGGGGTTGCAGTTGGGAAGGAGGCCTTCTGCTTTTTCCTGGACAGCGAGATGCCAGGGTGGCATCAGCAGAGCCAACACAAGGTTAGTCTCCTCCCATCAAGTGGCATCTGATCTCCTATTCCAGATACAGGTAGCATAATACGAAATCTTGGAATTCGGATGCGTGCTTGGACCTGAGTCCCTGGGCCCAGGCTGGAACCACTGCCCGCAAGGGTCCCACTGATGCCAGCCTCCATCACTTCACTGTCGGTGAATCCAGGCCCATGAGGAGACATCAAGCCCAGAACTTCAGCTGAGGATCCAACTGGCTTGAAGGGTCTGACACCGATTGGCATGAAGCTCATCTTGGAGAGATGGAGAAGGATCTGGAACGACAAGAATGGAAGTGATGGTTATGACCCAGGAAGCCCTGAATGGCTGAGTTCAAAGCCCACTGGCCAAAGGTACCCCCAAAATGAGCCTGCCTTGACATGCTCAAAAGATAATGATGATGATGATCATGATCATCACAACCAGCCCTCGATACCCACAGATTCTTTATCCATGGATTAAACCATCCACAGTTTGGGGGAAAAATACACATTCCAAAAAGCCAACCTTGATTTTTGTCATTTTATATAAAATTCATCATTATAAATTGATTTTAATTGGGACTTGAGCATCCACGGATTTTGATATCCTGGAACTAAACCCTAGCAGATACTAAGGGGAACCACTGTCTATTTATTTGTATCCCACTTTTCCCCCACATTTGGGACACAAAGGAGCTTACAGATTAAAAAAAAAGAGGGGCCCTATACACACACACACACACACACACACAGACACACATACCACACTCTCTTCCATGCCACCAGCATCCCTGAAGATGCCAGCCACAGATGAGAGCGAAACGTCAGGAATAAACTCTTCCAAAACACGGCCACTTAGCCCCAAAACCCCATAAAAAGCTATGGATGCCGGCTGTGAAAGCTTTCAACTTCATGCCGGTAAACATGAGTTTTCCTGCGAGCCTAATGTCCCCAGTATCTCTGCTCCTGGATCCAAGAAGAAGTCCTTCTTTCCCAGATCTGACAAGAGATGGAGCTCAAAAGAACTTACCGGCAGCAGAAGATGCTCAGCTTCAGAAAGCCAAGGAAGCCGGAAGATGCTGCTGGAAAAGGTGGCATTGCCATGGCCTTTTATACAGTCCATTTCTGGGCGTGAAAGCCGGGCTTAGATGCATACAGGGATCAATTCCATAAAGTACAGCTCACCTGAATAGTTTTCTATATTCCCCTCCTGCCCAGTTTCACTAGTTATTTCCAGTCACTGAACTTCATGTTCCAAAAGGGGTTGGAGGTGTACCTGGCATATTCTTGGGCTCTTCTCTGTGTTCCTTTCCTTAACATCCCACTGGTTTTGCTGACGAACTCTAATCCCAAAGGGGCAGCTTGGCAACAATAAGTGACCTCTTGATGGATGTTTTGCACCCGACTCCAAGGCGCCTGCGTCTCACATGAAAGTCCATAGTATCACTCTGACTGAGATGCCAAGGAATTATGGCAGGATACAGA
>NW_024814919.1:0-2321 GCF_019175285.1 Sceloporus undulatus
TAGATCAGAACAAACTGAACCAAGAGAACTGTTAAGAAGCCCCCCTTGAAAAATGGCTCCTCCTCCAAGTAGACTCCCAGAGAAGCAAGGAGAAGGAAAGGGTGAGAAGGAAGAACAAGGAGGAGCAGATTCAGGAACAGGAATAAAAGCAGGAAGGATGGACTGTGAACAAAGGATGAATAAACTCACACTAATTATGAAACAGGAAAATGAAATGAGATTCAAGGAGATGAACGATCTTCTGGAAAGACAGAAAGTGAAATAGTCCAAGCAAGAGAAGCGGAGAAGCAATACAAAATGAAAGAGAGACTAGGACAAAGCAATTTCAATTACAAATGCAACTTAAAAGGAAAAATTTATGGAGATACAAAGAAATATAAAACAAATACAAGAGGATGTGCAAACATGAAAATCAGATAGTAAAGAAAGCAAAGTTATACAAGGAAGACACCAAAGAGAGACTGAAACCAACAGAATCAAATGGTCTGAAATGGACAAAAACCTCATCTATCTAGAGGATTATCAAAGAATAACCAATTTTGTTATCAAAAATATACCAGAGTCTGGGAAAAGAGACAGAAAATATGACTTGAAATCATAAATTTTGAAATGGCTACAAAAAATCTCCCCATCTCTAAATTGGACTGAATCAGATTTAGAAAGAATACACCGCATCGGACCAGCGACGAAGAAGATAAGACCACGAGATGTAATAGTAAGAGAAACAAATGACAACAAAAAAGAAGGATTGAGGAATATGATGAGGCTAAATAATACTATCTATTCTGATATTCTACTTCTGGGTGATTTTAACGCTGTGATAGAACCTAAATTGGATAGAAAATCAAATAAAGGGGGAAAGATATGATTAAACCAAGGGAGACTACCATCATCCTTTTTTAAATTACAAGAAGACTACAACTTGATTGATTTGTGGAGATACAAGTATAATGAAACAAAAGGTTACACCTTTTACTCAGAAGCACAAGATTCATTTTCGCGGATCGACTTATTTCTCATTACAAAGAAAAGAAGCAAATATGGTAAATAACCTGGACATATTACGGAAAGGAGTGTCAGACCATAACCCAATAATATTAAATATACAGGGGAAAAAGAGGCAATACAATTGGAGACTACAAAACTCACTTCTAGATCATGAAGACAATAAGAAGCAGATACTTAAGGCATTGAATTTATACTTTAAAGAAAATAAAACAGAAGGGATATCAAATAATATAATCTGGGATACTAGTAAAGTGGTCGTAAGGGGCCTTTTCATTAAAATTCAATTGGAATTAAAGAAAAAGGAGCTTCTAAAAGAAAAAAATAATATCAGACAAACTGAAAACTAAGGAGGAAGAGTGGAAAAGGACAGGTGACAAGAAATTAAAACATGAAGTAGAAGATTTACAACACCAACTAAGATCCATAGCAATAAAGGAGATTGAAAAAAAAAGCTTAAGAAAGTTAAACAAATGCATTTTGAATCTGGGAACAAAACGGGGAAATTATTAGCGAATAAATTGAGAAGACAAGAGGAAAAGAAAGTGATTACAGAACTTAAATATAAAGGAGAAAGAACGACGGAAAACAACAGAATCAAAGAAATATTTAAAGAATTGTATCAAGAACTATATACAGGAGAGGAAGAAAGTGAAAATAGAAATGAGGGAAGAATGAAATATTTGGAGAAATAAAAGCTGATTGAGCTGAGGAAACAGAAAAAGAGGGATTAAATAAAAACATCACTACGCAAGAGATCTCTGGAGCTATAAAAAGGCTACGACCAAATAAAACTCCAGGCCCAGATGGGCTTCCAGCAGACTACTATAAACATCTAGAAGAAGTTTTGATCCATCCACTAAAAGAAACAATCAACAATATAAAAACACATGGAATAAACAGAGTCTTGGAAATCAGCATATATCATATGAATACCAAAAGGGAATAAAGAAAAAGATAACCCGAAGAATATAGACCCATATCATTGCTCAATACCGATTACAAGATATTTACTTCAATCCTGGCGTAAAATTCATGAAGTTCAGCGCGGTTTTCTGCCAAGGAGACAAATGAGAGACAACATAAGAATAACATTGGATATAATTGAGTATTATGAACACAACAATGATTTAAAAAATGGCAACGATAATGCTAGACACAGATAAGGCTTTTGATCGGGTCAGATGGCCCTTTCTATGGGAAACAGTTGGAAAAATCGATATGGGTGAAAGCTTCGGGAACTGGATCAAAATGATATACTGTGAGCAGAAAGCTCAAATAATAGTAAATGAAGAAAGAACAGAGGAAATCAGAAT
>NW_024814920.1:0-2321 GCF_019175285.1 Sceloporus undulatus
AAATTATTCAGTACCCATTAAAATAATGATACTCAATGTTTGTGAATATTATCTAGGAAAAGAAGGCACTGATTCTTCTGAACTTCCTCCATCCTTTCATATGTAATTCTAATCTACTTAGAAGGTAGAACAACTTATTAACAATACCATCAGTCATACAGTTTTGCAAATCAGTACTTCTTCCCAAAATCTGTAAAAAAAAAATTGTTTTGTTTTTGTCTTCAACACCAGAATTCCCCATCATGCTACTTTGAGGATTTTGGATAGTCCAAAATGTAGCATCTCCAAGTTCTGGATTCAAGCTATGTTTCTGATATGAGCCAATTCAGTTATATCTAAAATATTTGAACTGGATGAATTTGCCATCCAAGTTACTGTTCCAGTCATACAAGCCTAAATCCAACTGTCAATTCGAACTAAAGTAGACCCATTAATAATAATAACTTTATTACAGCCATTTGGCCAGCACAAGGTAGACCCATTGAATTAGTGGGAATTTGGTAAATCAAAACTTACAGAAGTTTCAATGATTCAGAGACAAAACAGACTGCCCCTTTGGACTGGTATCCCCCCCCCTTACATTGCCAGATTGGGCCATGGCAATACAGGGCCATGGCCTTGGCCCTGATCTGGCTCTTTGCCAGCACTAAAACGAATGGCAAAATGCCACTCCTTTTAGCACCAGCAAAAAAGTGCACTTTCGGTCATGATGGCAGCTTTTTGGTGCTCCTTTGGTGCAGCGTGTCTAAACGCTGTGCCAACAAAGTACTGTAACAGCCTGCTGTGCAGTTGGGCATGCGGCATGATGTCAGTGTTGGGGCATGCAGCGTGTAGACACCACGCCTCCACTCTGTCCCAAGGATGCCAGTCTGTTTAGCCCCTCAGTGAGTTTTCTATAGATGGAACTGATTACTGGGTTTAAGTCACACACTGAATGTGTATAAAATTACCAAACCATATATTGATGTTTGAGCTCCTCTGATCCTTTTTTTTAAACATTTCATCGTGTAATACTTTTGTTCTTGATCCTTAGTTTCTTAGCCTGTCAGCAAAACCATTCACTTATGTATGGTTTGCCTTCCTCATCCAAGCCCTGACCTGATTGAGCCCTTCAATCCTCACTTTTCTAGCACTGCATTAACTTAAAACTGCAGTTGAGCATATGCAAATACGGTTTAGACATGCAAAGAAAAATTTATAGAATCCTGGGGGGGGAAATGCTAATATTTTACAAATTTACTAAAACATTGCACATACACATGGAAACTATTGTATGCATACACAGTTTGTATGCTGCAGGATTTACTTTTGATAATGTATGTCCATAGATTTTTCTCAGAGAAATCTCATAGTAACAGATTTCCTAACCCAGTTATATAACTGATATCTATCTTCTCCAGTTATATTCTCTGCTCTGCCCCACTTTCCATCCTGCTAGAGTCCATGCTTCCAATTATCTATTATCCCCTTGTGAAAAGGTTTGTTACATTTGACTCCAACATTGCTTTTGGTTTACTATAAGACATACCTTATTTAAATTCAAAGTAAAGAAAAGCACCAATCAAAAGATAGGATTAGCCTAGTGGAATAAGGGCTGGTCTACACTGGCCAGAGTACTCCAGGCTGCACCTAGGGTATTCTGGCTCCAAAGCAGCCCCAAATTCCCCTTTTATTTTGGGAACCCCAGAGTGACACCAGATGGCTGTCTACCCATGTGTCCTATTTTGCTGCCTGACACCATCACCTCTAGTGCAAGTCCTTCTCTCTGAGGTTGGAAATAATAATAATAATAAATAATAAAATTTTTATTTCTATCCCACTTTTTGCCAGGCAATCAAAGTGGCATACAACAGGTTAAAATACATCCCTATATACATAATACCCCCTTAAAACAAGATTAAACAATGTAAGATTAAAAACTACACATTAAAACCGACTAAGCTAAATAAAAATCATCATGGGCAGAGTTTACTGAATGGGAAGTCTTATTTGTGGCTGAGCATTTTATTCCAGTAAGGCTTGCCAGAAGAGATCCATCTTAATGGCCTTTTTAAAGCTCTCTAGATTGGTGATTTGACGGATCTCATCTGGCAGGCCATTCCATAAGTTTGGAGTGGCTGCAGAGAATGTCCTCTGGGAGGTCGCTGTCAACCTGGTCTTTAAGGGCTGTAATAAATTCCTCCCAGAGGACCTGAGTGTACGAGGCGGATTACATGGAAGCAGGCGATCCCTTAGATAGGTTGGGCCCAAGCCATGTAGGGCTTTAAAGGTGATAACCAACACCTTGTACTGTGCCTGGAAACTGATAGGCAGCCAGTGGA
>NW_024814921.1:0-2321 GCF_019175285.1 Sceloporus undulatus
TAATACTTTTTTAAGGAGGGGAGGGTACCAGGGATTTTATATGTTTTGTATTTTTAACTTTGTTAGCCACCCTGATTGTTCTCAGAGGGGCGGGTTATAAATAAATTTTATTATTATTATTATTATTATTATTATTATTATTATTGGAGGAGAAGGAAGTTGTCCCCAATGGCGGCGCATGTGCACTTCCAGGTTTGCCATCCGCGGATGCTCAAATCCGCAGATAGCAAATCCACGTATAAGAAGGGCCCACTGTATTTCTGTTGGATTTTGTTCATCAACATTTTTCCATATAGGACTCATATTTCCATAACTGTGCAAAAAAGCTATCAGCTGACATTCAGTATTGCAGTTATGGATTCATAACCTAGAGTGTTGTATCTGTAACTGCTCTACATTCAATAGTACTATGTAGTCTTAATGGAAACCTTTGTAAATGTCAATATAGTCCACTTTATTGCCACCAGCCAAATTGTGAGAAACAGATCCATTCAGCTTCTGATTGGGACATAAGAAGATGATATTTCTATCATCTAAGAGGCATGACTTAGCAATGCAGATATAACTAAAAGGGAAAGCAGACCAGTAGTAAGAGCTCACTTGGGGGTGGCGTGGGGACATGGTGACCACACAACAGCTACCCCAACTCTGCCCCCAAGCCAGAGTCACACCGCCCACCTGATGAGACAGCAGGCAGCATGGGAATGCTCCTGTGGCACAGCAATTAGATACTATGCGCCAAGGAGCAGAGAAGAATTGTGGTGGCAGCAAAAGGGGCGCCTTTTTCCAGTGCAAAAAGGAGTGTCATTTTTCTGCTTCTTTTTGCACCAGAAAAATGCTGGATTGGGGCTGAGGTGTGCAGTTGCTGTGGCCCCAATCCAGTGCTCAAAGGGGCAATGTTAAGCCACCCCTTTACAGTGGTCTGTTTAGCCCCTAAGTTGCAGATGGAGAATACTGGTGATCTCTTTTCATTTGGTATTTAGTTCTGCTTACTAGTTGATTTCTTTGGGTTTTTTTCCTATCTGCCTGGACAAGGTGGCCATAATGCCAAGTGATCTAATTTCTTCATAAATAATTCCGTTGCAGTTTAATTTTGAGCTATCATAAATGACTTCATAAAGAGTTTCTCTATGGCATTTTTAACAGAGGTAATAGAATTAAAACTAGTCAGTACTATTAAGTTCACGTGGCTCTTTTTTTGTTTTTATCATATTTTTCATTATTGATTTTGGATTCCATTTTTTAAACTTTTGTAATAAGCCCAGATAATTTTTCTAATTCTGCAATTAAAAATACATAATATATAATTTTAAAAAAAAACTTCTTAGAGGGAAAGAAGACCAGGAAGTGTTTAATCATTGTCTTCAGAGGCAAATAGATGTAGTAATGCAAAATGCTCTAGTCTAGTCCAAACCAGTTTACTTTACATGTTCCAGTTCTTTTTCCAGGAGAGAAATAGAAAAAGTGAAACTGGACTGAAGCAATCACAGTCAGACCAGAGTAAATGATTCTGTAATTAAGAAGGAATGATTCCTTTTAGAAGAACTGAAAAATTGTTTCTATGACTAACATTTTTCTATTTTTTTCTTTCTGTATGATTTTTAAAACCTCTGACTGATGAAGAATCCAGTTGAGTTTCAAAAACATGCAACATGTGTTTTTGCATTTTGGTTGGCCCAACAAAGATATCACTGTTTTGTCAATTTTGGATGTTATTTTACTTGATAAATTTCTGTGTATGTACTGTTGACCACCCAGTTCAAGATGTCACTTAGCCCTGGAGCACTTTTACTGCACAGCAAAAATTTATTTAGATGATAGACAGGAAATTTGATGCATACATACATCTTGATGAATAGAATGAAAAAATTGCCCAGACACATAGAAGAATGGCCAGTGGTAGTTGTGCATGTGTTGGGACCAGGAAATGTTGACAAAGAAGCTTATGGTTCCATCTGCTGCTAGCTTTGTAGTAGCTAATAGCGGACCTTCTGAGAAAATATAATTTTCATCACAATAGGAACTTAAGGCGGAAACAGATAGCTGAAGGGGCAGCTTAACGCTGGATCAGGACTGCAACCCTGATACGGCTATTTGCTGGCTCAAAAAGAGGCGGCAAAATGCCAGGTGCAAAGATCCGTGATGTGACAGAGAGGTTGACAAGACTGGTCAAGCCTTCTGACCAATACCCCTTCCTTTTGGTCCACGTGGGAACTAATGATACTGCAAGACACAGCATTCAGAACATCAAAAGGGATTACGAGGCGCTTGGTAGGAAGCTGAAAGGAATGGATGTACAGGTTGTCATCTCGTCTCTTCTG
>NW_024814922.1:0-2321 GCF_019175285.1 Sceloporus undulatus
TATGCTGGATGAGAATGACATCGATGGGAGGATGGAGAGGAGCTCGCACTGCCGGACGGAGGGTGTTTCTTGCAGGCAAGGCGAAGGGCTGCCGCCTCCTCCTCCTCCTTTTCCTCCGCTGCCCTACATAACGGAGCGAGGAAGCGAATGAAGAAGGGGGAAAGGGGGGGAAAGGGGGGTGGGGATGGACGAGGAGACGAAGGGAGAAAGGCAGGCGGCAGGAATAGCCCCCTTGCCTTGCTCCGGAATGAAATCGTTTTGTAATAAATAAACAACACCTCCTTTCTACTCCCTTTCGGGATGCTCCATCCAAAGACAAAAGGAAACAAGCACACACCCGATTCAAGAGGAATGGGGCGGGTGGGTGGGGAGGGGAAAGCCAGGCGACCTTTGCAATGCGGGCCCTTCCTCCTCCTTCACCCAGAAGCAAGGCAAGAAGAAAGGCAAAGGCAAAGCACCCCCCTGGGCATGGCCTCCTCCTCCTCCTCCTCCTCCTCCTTTTCCCTGGTGCTGCTGGCAATGGCCGGACTCACCCAGCGCCGTGGCCCCCGCTTGCTGTTTCCCGAGCATATAACACTCCACAAAAGGCAAATCCTCCAAAGCGGGTGGAAAGAAGGAACGGAGGAAGGCGGGGGAAAGGCAGGCGGCTCCGTCGGCCCGCGGCTCCCGGCTTCAGGGCAAGGTCCTGACCTTGCCCAAATGCAGCATCTTGTCCTCGTCGCCGTCGTCCTCGCCCTCTTCCTCCTCCTCCTTCCTCCTGATGCTGCTGCCTTTCAAGGCGAAAGGATGAGGACCACTGCTGCTGAGGTCGGCCCCCGCCTGGCTCTGGCTGGTTGACTGGCCCCCCACCGCCCCACCCCACCCCCCCTGGCAATCTCTCAATCCCAATCTCAATCCCTCTCGCGGTGCAGATCGCCGCTGGAGAAGATCCTCTGACAGATGCTGCTGCTGCTTCGCCTCCTCCTCCTCCTCCTCCCTTCGCGCAAGCGGAGTGATGCTGATGCTGCTGCTCCTAAGGCCGGGTTGGGGCGAGCCAGGCGGGAAAGGAGGAAAGCAACAAGGCGGCTGCGCTCTCTCCTCTCCTCTCCTCTCTGCTGCCACCTGAGGCCTGGGAAGAAGAAGAAGGAGGAGGAGGGATGGATGGATGGCTGTGAGGGGATGCAGGGCGCAAAGGGGTCCAGGTCCCAAAGTCAAATGAAGGAAGCAAAGAGGACACGGACTCTTTATTTTTACCCCGCCTGTCAGAAGACAATCGAGGCGGCTTACAATAAAAAAGTCCATACCATACAACAATATCCCAAATATATGTGTGTGTGTGTGTGTGTGTGTGTAGGACGCGACCAAAGAAAGGCCGAGAAGACTTAATATAACTAGAAAATCTAGAAGTGTCAATCCGTGCTTCTGAGTTTGGGTCTGGAGGTCCTAAGAAGCGCCAAGCACCGCAAAATGGAGGGAGTCCGGGGAAAAACGGAGGGCAGCATGGCCAAATATGAAGCTTAGGGAATAAAACAACAACTGCAAATGCAAATCCGGAGTCTGCTCTTTCTTTCTTTCTTTCCGAATAAACTTGAGCCCTGGACTCTGGAGCCCAGAGTCCGAATCCCCTCCGTAGCGAGTCACACACTCTCAGCCTCAGGCAACAAATCCCTCGAAAGAAAGTGGCCCAGAAAACCCCCCTGACAGGGTCGCCTTATCAGGGTTCCCATAAGTCGGGAAGGGCTTGAAGGCACGCAACAAGAGGCACACTGTTTGGTCTTCTTCCCAGCCACTTCACCCCCCATCATCCTTCAGAGACTCGAGACCCGAAGAAGCTCCGGTTGTGGCTGAGAAATGGAGGGAAAAGAAGAAGGGAGAGAGGAGGAGAGCCCGCAGAAGAAGGGATGCTGTGGCGACCCTTAATCCTAGGTCAGGCAGGCGCCTCAGGAAGGCTGCGGTGGAGGTCAATGCCTTGGACTTCGCCCCGGCCGGGCTCTGGGCTCCTCCTGGCTGGACTCAGGCGGGAAAACCGACACGGGGACCATGGACTCTCCTCCGTGGCTCTGCGACTGTGTTTTCCTCCCTCAGAGGGGAAAACTCTGAAAGAGCCGCCCTCCTCGCTTCCCTTCTCCTTCCCACATTCTCTGGGAGCCCCATTCCTGAAAATGGCTCCTGACAGGAGGAAAAGGGCACCTCAGGAGGATGTTAACTCTTTGGGTTGCACCCCAGGAGACACTTAGGGTTGTGTGTAAACTCACAACTAACCTCTTTGTTGTGCTTTCCAAGTCGTTCCCGACTGGTTATGGCGACCCTATCATGGGGTTTTCTGGGCAAGTCTCCTCAGA
>NW_024814923.1:0-2320 GCF_019175285.1 Sceloporus undulatus
TCTTTCTCCTCCTTTTCTTCTTTCTCCTTCCCTTTCCTTTTTCTCCTCCTCCCCCCCTTTCTCCTCGGCTGCTGCTTGGGGGACACTGTCTCCCAGGCCCCAGGGAGGCCTTGGAAGTGGCATCCTCCAAGTCTTCCCTGGGGCTTGGGGGACGCTGTCTCCCAGGCCCCAGGGAGGCCTTGGACAAGGTTTTAAAATGTAGGACCTTTTTTTTTTTTAATTTCCTGGCAAGGAAATTTTTTAAAAAAAGGTTCTACATTTTAAAACCATGTCCTACATTTTTCCCGGTTTGGAGGCCCTCAGGGATGGCAACCCTAAGTGGGTAAAATTATCTAGTTACTTTTCAAATCTAACATTCCAAGCTCTTAAGTTTTTAGAAGGGGTCAGTGTAGCTCACACACCATGGAAGAAAGCACAGAAAATAAACTGCATCTGTTGAAGAAAACCCAGTTGATGATAAAGGAGAATACGGTAATTCTTCCCAGTGTGACACCCTCAACTAACATCATGTGCAATCAACATGGCCAACAGTCAATACTCTACATGAGAAAGGCTGAGTTAGATATCCACAAAACATTTTCTCCAGGTTTTTTGTGGGGTTTTCAGGCTATGTGGCCATGTTCTAGAAGAAACTCTTCTAGACCGTGGCCACATAGCCCAAAAACCCACAAAAAACTATGGATGCCAGCCATGAAAGCCTTCACATTTTCTCCAGGTGTTGTGTTCCAAAATACAATATCTACACACTTCCCTGGGCTTATAACTGATGTTTTTCTGGAACAAGGCATCAAAACCTATCTTGGGCAGAATACTTTTCAGCTTTTAATTTGACTCAACAATTCCCATACTTTTTTTTCCTGAGGTTATCAATGATTTTATGGACATCAGACACACAAAACTGAAAGTATGCAAAGGGCAATGGAACACCCTGCCTATGCACACTTCTTTTGTTGGCAGGGGCAGAAAATGAGGTATTTCTACTCCAGGATGAGAATCAGGAGCAGCAGAACATGCACTGCTAACAGCCTGGAAGATACTGTACTTTTCTGTAACCATAAATTGGTAAGATCAAAGCAGCCCTGCCATTTGCCAGAGGGAAACTGGTGCCAGACAAAACTGAAGATACCCAAGATATTTTCTGGGACAGAGGGTAGGGAGCAGATAACTGGGTTGCATAGGAAAAGAAATGGCATGGAGAGAGTTGGAGCTGAGTATTTAGAACAAACTAATGAGAAGAACAGTAAATACACTATAGGAACAAAATTGCTGGCGTAGTAGTGCTAAGACTACATTGATGAGGCCCCTAAAGAACTGAGGCTGGAAACACCAAAGCTATCCTTCATTCAAAGCCACTTTCCTAAATGTCTCAAAGTTCCATTGCTAAGCCTCTGGGCTCCTCTTCTCTCACAGACTGCCCATCACTGTCATTCATCAGGGCAGAAGGTCACACCCAGAAACATGAACCCCAGACCAGGCTCAGGAATCACACTTAACCCACACACAATTACTACACTATATGCAGCACTAATAAAAAAGGCTTGAAGTTTTCCTAGTGCCACACAGTAAAAGTATTTATAGAATTCCAGGCGTGAATGGGTTGCTTAGAGTCGCGCTCCTCCTCGGCGTCAGTATCTCCAGGAATTATTTGGCCTTTGCACATTGTTGCTTTCACTAAAAGATTGCACTGGACCTACAGGCACCCAGCCAAACAGGCCAGCAGTGTTCAGGACTTCAGACACTCGCAGGGGAAAGGGCAGCTCAGCACATGTTAATGAAGCTTGTTTATGCTGAATCCCCCCCCCCCCAAGGAATAATAGAGAATACGGAGAAGAAAGTCAGAACTAAAGCATACTGAAGACTGTTGAGATTTAATGCATGGTTGGGGAATTTGTGGCCCTCCATACTGCAACTCCTGTTATCCTTTCCCATTGGCTTTGTAAGCTATGGATCATGGAACTTGCAATCCAAAAATACCTGGAAGGTCACTTGTTCCCCAGTAGCATGTTATAAAGTGTTAGAAGTGGCAGAAGAAATGATGTGAAAAAAGAGAAAAAATTAAAAAGTTAAATATCAGAAAAGAAATAGACCATTGGAACAGCCAGGATATTGGAGGCCAAGTAATAATAATAATAATAATAATAATAATAATAATAATAATAATAATAATATTTATTTGTATACCGCCCTCTGGCAAACCAATCCGGACGGTTAACAACAGTAAAATATAAAATATGACAATTAAAAACACTTTATCCCTCCCCCCCTTAAGACAGTATTAAACAGTAAACATATTAAAACACAATATCAATGCATAAAACAA
>NW_024814924.1:0-2320 GCF_019175285.1 Sceloporus undulatus
ATCATTGTATTTGTAATAATAATAATAATAATAATAATAATTCATTATTTTTATTTGCTCCGTCTCAAAAGTGCTACAAGATCTGTCTGCTTACTGTTTCTACAGACTAACACAGGTACATCTTTAAATAAGAATAAGAGTAATAAATCATTGTTCTTGTTTCAAAATAATAATAATACTACTAATAATTCATTACTATTATTTCTTCAGTCTCAAAGGTGCGACAAGATCTGTATGCAAACTGATTCTACAGACTAACACAGGTATATCTAACAATAAGCATAAGAAAAAGAATAATTAATTGTTCTTGTTATCATAATAATATTAAATGATTACTGTTATTTCCTCAGTCTTAAAGGTGATACAAGATATATCTGCACATTTAATGTACAGAGTAACACAGGTATATCTTATAATAAGAATAAGAGTAATAAATAATAGTGTAATAATAATAATAATAATAATAATAATAATAATAATAATTCATTATTGTTTTTTCCTCAGTCTCAAAGGTGCTACAAGACCTGTCTGCATACTGATTCTACAGATTAAACCAGGTGCGTCTTATCTTAAAACTGGGCAAAAGAATAGTTAAAGGTGGTCCTTGTTTGACTCCTCATATTAATTCATTACCGTTCTTTCTTCCCTATTAGAAGGTGCTACAAGAGATCTCTCCATGCTGTTGCTGCAGGCTACACCAGGTACGTCTTATCCTACGAATGGGCAAAAGTATAGTTTACGGAAGCACTTAGTTGACTCATAATATTAATGCATTACCGTTCCTTCTTCCCTGTTTGAAGGTGCTACAAGAGATCTCTCCATGCTGAGGCTCTAGGCTACACAAGGTACGTCTTATCCTAAGACTGGGCAAAAGAATAGTTAAGGGTGGCCCGTTTTTGACTCCTCATATTAATGCATTACTGTTCTTTCTTCCGTCTTAGAAGGTGCTACAAGAGATCTCTCCATGCTGATGCTCCAGGCTACACCAGGTACCTCTTATCTTAAGACTGGGCTAAAGAATAGTTCAGAATGGCCCTTGTTTGAATCCTCATATTAATGCATTACTGTTCTTTCTTCTGTCTTAGAAGGTGCTACAAGAGATCTCTCCATGCTGATGCTCCAGGCTAAACCAGGTACATCTTATCCTAAGTCTGGGCCAAAGAATAGTTAAGGATGGCTCTTGTTTGACTGCTCATATTAATGTATTACCGTTCTTTTTTTCCCCTTTGAAGGTTCTTCCAGGGAACCCCCGAATGCTTTTTTTCTAAGACTGGGCAAAAGAATAGTTAAGGGTGGCCCGTTTTTGACTCCTCATATTAATGCCTTACTGTTCTTTCTTCCGTCTTAGAAGGTGCTACAAGAGATCTCTCCATGCTGATGCTCCAGGCTACACCAGGTACCTCTTATCTTAAGACTGGGCAAAAGAATAGTTCAGAATGGCCCTTGTTTGAATCCTCAATGCATTACTGTTCTTTCTTCTGTCTTAGAAGGTGCTACAAGAGATCTCTCCATGCTGATGCTCCAGGCTAAACCAGGTACATCTTATCCTAAGACTGGGCCAAAGAATAGTTAAGGATGGCTCTTGTTTGACTGCTCATATTAATGTATTACCGTTCTTTTTTCCCCGTTAGAAGTTGCTACAAGAGATCTCTGCATGCTGAGGCTCTAGGCTACACAAGGTACGTCTTATCCTAAGTCTGGGCAAAAGAATAGTTAAAGGTGGCCATTGTTTGACTCCTCATATTAATGCATTACCGTTCCTTCTTCACTATTAGAAGGTGCTACAAGAGATCTCTCCATGCTGATGCTCCAGGCTACACCAGGTACGTCTTATCCTAAGACTGGGCAAAAGAAAAGTTAAAGGTGGCCCTTTGTTTGACCCCTCATATAAATGCATTACCGTTCCTTCTTCCCTGTTTGAAGGTGCTACAAGAGATCTCTCCATGCTGAGGCTCTAGGCTACACAAGGTACGTCTTATCCTAAGACTGGGCAAAAGAATAGTTAAGGGTGGCCCGTTTTTGACTCCTCATATTAATGCATTACTGTTCTTTCTTCCCTATTAGAAGGTGCTACAAGAGATCTCTCCATGCTGATGCTCCAGGCTACACCAGGTACGTCTTATCCCAAGAATGGGCAAAAGTATAGTTTAGGGAAGCGCTTGTTTCACTCATAATATTAATGCATTACCGTTCCTTCTTCCCTATTAGAAGGTTCTACAAGAGATTTCTCCATGCTGATGCTCCAGGCTACACCAGGTACGTCTTATCCTAAGAATGGGCAAAAGAATAATTAAGGGTGGCCCTTGTTTGACTCTTCATA
>NW_024814925.1:0-2320 GCF_019175285.1 Sceloporus undulatus
GGACAAGTTTCATGCAGGAAAGTAGAGGAAGATCGGTTGCAAAATACGTCTCTGGCACATTTTTTGAAGGAGGAAGAAGGAGAGTCTCTCAGATGACAGACTGCTCCATTGTGGCTGAGGAAGACCTCTAGCCTTGAAACATCCTCCATCAATTCCCAAAGACAGGGATAACAGAACTTCATTTAGTTTCATATCATCTATTTTAGCAGGTCACCTAGAGCAGATATATTGGAGGGAGTTTGTGTCTTGTAATTGTTCCTTTTGTTGTTTTATTGTAGCCCATTCTTAATTTATGAATTGTCATTGTACTGAAGCCTTTGTGTAACTGTACTCACAATTGCCCTTGTTTATATTATTTTTTGTAGAAGTCATTCTGTATTACTTACATTAGTAGGTTATTTTCATAGTAACAAACTGAAATTAGTTTTTACATTATCATTGTTTAGATGTTATTCTGCATTACATCTGTATGTTATTCAGAGTAGATAAATTGAAGCTGATCTGTGTATTGTAATTGTTCTTTGTATACATACCTTTTCTTCTCATTACATAGCATTACATTCTGATTACATGTTTCATGTTCACTTAGAATAATAAAGTTGGAAGCGACTACAAGGTCCATCCAGTCCAACCCCATTTTGCCATGCAGGAACTCCCAATCAAAGCATCCCTGACAGATGGCCATCCAGCCTCTGTTTAAAGACCTCCAAGGATCACTGCACTCCGAGGAAGGAGTGTGTTCCAATGTCGAATAGCCCTCACTGTCAGGAAATTCCTCCTAATGTTGAGCTGGAATCTCTTTTCCTGGAGCTTGCATCCATTGTTCAGGGTCCTAGACTCTGGAGCAGCAGAAAACAAGCTTGCTCTCTCCTCAATATGACATCCCTTCAAATATTTAAACAGGGCTATCATATCACCTTCTCTTCTCCAGGATAAACATTCCCAGCTCCCTCATAGGGCATGGATTCCAGACCCTTCACTATTTTAGTCGCCCTCCTTTGGACACGCTCCAGTTTCTCAACATCCTTTTTGAATTGTGGTGCCCAGAACTGGACACAATATTCCAGGTGGGGCCTGACCAGAGCAGAATACAGTGTCACTATTACTTCCCTTGATCTAGACACCATACTTCTATTCATGCAGCCTAAAATTGCATTGGCCTTGTTAGGTGCCACATCGCACTGTTGACTCATGTTAAACTTGTGGTCTACTTAGACTCCTAGATCCCTTTCACACGTAGTTTCATTCAGCCAGGTGTCCCCTATCCTATATTTGTGCATTTTATTTTTCCACCCTAAGTGCAATACCTTACATTTCTCTGTGTTGAATTTCATTTTGTTAGCTTTGGCCCAGCTTTCTAGTCTATTCAGATTGTTTTGAATTTTGATCATGTTCTCTGGGGTATTAGCTACTCCTCTTAGTTTGGTATCATCTTCTAATATGATATCTATGCCCCCAATTCTGTCATCCAAGTCCTTGATAAAGATGTTGAATAGCACTGGGCCCAGGACAGAGCCCCATTGATCACCCCACTGGTCACTTCTCTCCAGGATGAAAAGGAGCCATTGTTGAATATCCTTTGGGTTCGGCTGGTCAACCAATTACAAATCCATGTAACAGTTGCCTTGTCCATCTTGTTTCATGATTTTGTTTTATATACTGTTTAATTTAGTTAACTGCTATTAAGAGACATAGCTATGAGATTCTATGATATGGGTGCACTATAAACCTTTTAATAAATGAAGAGGTATTTCAACCCTATATATTCATATTATCAGACATAACTCCAGAGAATGTTAGCCTTTTGGATGCCAGAAGGTTCCCCTCATTCTTCAGAGCATGAAGCAACTCTTCAGCTGCCTTCTAGAAGATAAAGCAAAAAGGTTTCCAAAAGAACTGAAGCCTTGGGAAAGTCACACTCTCTCAGCCTCAGAGGATGGCCATGGGAAACCCACTCTGAAGGAACCTGCCAAGAAAACCCCTTCAGAGACTCCCATAAGGTCACCATAAGACCTGGAAACAACTGGAAGAGAGACTCCAAGAACAACATTGGGAAATAGGGGCAAATGTAATGACTGGGCTCCAATCAATGGAGGTCTTCTTCAGGCAGTAGAAGGAGGTTTATACAAATACAGAATGACATCACTGCTACGGAAGGCTCTCTTGACCAATCAGAGAGCAAGATAAAGCTTCTTCTGGAAGCTTCCGTGAGAAGGAGATATAAGGCCTGAGAGACCAAGAGACAGTTGGGGGAATTGTGTCGGTTGGAGATCGAGAGAGAGCGTTAAAGAGCGGATCTTGGAAGTTAGTCTCAGAATTG
>NW_024814926.1:0-1937 GCF_019175285.1 Sceloporus undulatus
GACAACTCTGCTGTACCTGTGCAGGAATGCCAGAGATCACCACAGCATTTCCTGTTGTACAAACATGAATGTATAGTAAAGGATGATGTATTATGCACAGGTGCACAGATGTGCCAAGGATAAAGAAGGTTGTGTGACTTTCCTTACCTGATGTGCGTTCCTCAGGTACATGGTCGGTGACAGCAGTAACTTCTCCATGGCCAGGGTGAACTACACCAACACTTCCCCCGCAGTGGCAGTGCCAATGCCAACCCCAAACTACTGTGAGGTCTGGTTGTAGCTGTTTTTGTGTGTGAGTGTCCAGATGGCCATAGCTACCCACTTCTCCCCCGAGATGGTTTCCCTCATCATTGTGTCTGACCTCTTCAGTTCCAGACACAGGATTTCCACTAGCTTCTGAAATATGGCACAGGGCATTCAGAAGAATAACATCCATTACTCATCAGACCACATCCATGTGACAAACCTGTCCTACCAGCCAGTGCTTCTAGGGAACATCCAATAGAAGCATGTCCACCTCTTCTCTGACATCACAATGGCAGTACCGACAGTACACTGCTTGATCACTGAGGCACCCACTCTAACAGTTGTCTCTGCTGTGTCGTCTGGGTCATCACTACTGTTGTCCATGCGTGTGGCTGTTGAGAGTGGTCAATGAGACATCATTGCGGCGGCTGTTGTGGCTGTGCATTGCAGGCTGACTGACAGTGCAGGCCACACAGGAGACATGACATCCATGATGTCGATGCCTCTTACAGTGTGCAGGTGCACAGATTTGTCAACATCTACTACTCAGTTGGCAGAGATTATTACTTCTCTGTTCCTGCGCACATGTGCAGTCTCTGGCCAGAATGAGAGAAAAAATTTCCAACAATTTCAGCACGATAGTTGAAATTTCCCATCACTACTACGTCTCTCTTTTCTGAAAGAGTGGTCATCTGTTCTAGAAAGGCATCATCCAATTCCTCGGTCTGACTTGGCAATCTGTGGTAGACTCCCACCATAACATCCTTGTTGTTTCTCTCCCCTTTAATTTTTATCCAGATGCTCTCCACCTGGTTTTCAGGATTGATGTCCTGGATCTCTTCACTGGTGTAAATATCCCTGACATATAATGCTGCTATTCCTCCTTTCCTGTTTGGTCTATTTCTCTTTAAAAGATTAAATCATTCTATTAATATATTCCAATCATGAGACCAAGTTTCAGTGACGCCATTCATATCATATTTGTTTTGTTGTCTAGGAATTCTTTATTAGTTTGTTGTTTTAAATGCAATTTAAAAACTTTCTTCAGTGGTTATCTGGATCCAGTTGGAATTCATAGAATCATACAATCATAGAGTTGGAAGAGACCACAAGGGCCATCCAGTCCAATCCCCTGCCATGCAGGAAATCCAAATCAAAGCATCCCCGACAGATGGCCATCCAGCCTCTGCTTAAAGATCTCCAAGGAAGGAGAATCCACTACACTCCGAGGGAGTATGTTCCACTGTCAGACAGCCCTTACTGTCAGGAAGTTCCTCCTAATGTTGAGCTGGAATCTCTTTTCCTGGAGCTTGCATTCATTGCTCCGGGTCCTAGTCTCTGGAGCAGCAGAAAACAAGCTTGCTCTCTCCTCAATATGACATGCCTTCAAATATTTAAACAGGGCTGTCATATCACCTCTTAATCTTCTTTTCTCCAGGCTAAACATCCCCAGCTCCCTAAGCCATTCCTCATAGGGCATGGTTTCCAGACCCTTTGCCATTTTAGTCGCCCTCCTTTGGACATGCTCCAGTTTCTCAATGTCCTTTTTGAATTGTGGTGCCCAGAACTGGACACAGTATTCCAGGTGGGGCCTGACCAGAGCAGAATATAGTGGCACTATTATTTCCCTTGATCTAGACACTATACTTCTATTGATGCAGTCTAAAATCGGATTGGCCTTGTTAGCTGCC
>NW_024814926.1:2037-2320 GCF_019175285.1 Sceloporus undulatus
ATGGCCATCCAGCCTCTGCTTAAAGATCTCCAAGGAAGGAGAATCCACTACACTTTGAGGGAGTTTGTTCCACTGTCAGACAGCCCTTACTGTCAGGAGATTCCTCCTAATGTTGAGGTGAAATCTCTTTTCCTGGAGCTTGCATTCATTGCTCCGGGTCCTAGTCTCTGGAGCAGCAGAAAACAAGCTTGCTCTCTCCTCAATATGACATGCCTTCAAATATTTAAACAGGGCTGTCATATCACCTCTAAATCTTCTTTTCTCCAGGCTAAACATCCCCAGC
>NW_024814927.1:0-2320 GCF_019175285.1 Sceloporus undulatus
AGGAAGTCAAAGTTACTATTGAGGAAGATGAAACCATTGTTGAAGACGTCTTTGAAAGCCACTGAAAAAAGTGAAATTCAAAATTGAACTGTTAGTGAAAGGGGGCTCTCTGGAAATTGTGTTAAGCTGCAAAGTTACAAAGAAGAGGCTTGGAGATGTGATCCCTCTGGGGTCTTTTCCTTCTGGCAGGCAAACATGCTAATATAGCACATTGGTAATTTTGAACAAAGAGTAACTTATTTGCAACTAGTTATTGTAGAACTCTGATTCAGGCAACTTTATACAGGGTGTGCCAAAAATCATGCCCCATAGGCAATCTAATAGTCTAAAAGAGGCCATCACATTAGAATTTGGGAACATCAGAGAAAATATTACTTTATATAAGAATCTTCTTTTTTAAAAAAAAATAAATATTAAATTATTAAGCATAATAAAACATAAAAACAAAATTTTAAAAAACACACATATACTGATCCAACACAATTCCTACATCCACATCCTTGCTATTCCACATTGCACATACCGTCTCTTTCAATCTTTCCTCTATATCCAACTTCCCCTGTTGTTTATTTGAAATAATAATAATAATTATTATTATTGGTAATTATCATTATTATGTACAGTTCCTTTGGCACCATTAGTAACAACTGATCCTATCTTACTACTACTACATGAAATTATTGATCTAATTCATGAAACAAGAAAAATAATATACACATTCTGTCACCGTTAATCTGTAAATCTGATAACTGGCATTTCACCCCACGTATTACTAATATATCTTATTACTACTTCGCAAACATGTACAATCTATCCATTTTTTCATCTTTCAAATAGAGATATTAATTTATCTAATTCTGCCAACTCTAACAATTTTAAGAGCCAATTCTGTATTGAAGGGATTAAGGCCTCAAGCAGACAGGGATAAATGAACTGGTCAGCCAAAATGGAGTGGTATTTTACTGCTCCTTTTTGCCCCGGTTTTTCTGGGAAGAGCTATGCCTGGCATGGCCTCCAGCAGCGTTCAAGACCTTAAGGTGAATTGTGATGGCCTCTGTTTGAAAGTGTGAGGTGGTTCATCGTTTGGTCCAATTTTAAATATTTTTCCCCCTTTTGATAAATATGCTGAATTCACCTATGTATCTGTGCACAGAAGTAGTGTTATGGACTAAGTACTGCTCTCACATTCTTAACTCAGCAGGATGCCTGATTTTATGGTAGGAGATAGGCTTGAGAGTAATCATTTCCCTCTCCAGGTGATGCTCTCCATATCAAATGTTGTCCACTTAGGTGCTAAACATCAGTTTCAAGACAAGTCTCTTAGGTTTTAAACACAAGAGACTATATTGGACTGAAAACAACAGCAACAAGATTGTGGGTTCCCTTAATTCCCTAAGAAATTCAGTAATGGGAGCTTCTGAAGCCATCTCTGCATTAAGCAACTTTTCAACTTCGATAAATGCTCCGTGTGCCATTTTAATTCCAAAACAACCCCCATTCAAAAGCCCTGTTGCAGACAAGTGGTCCTAAATGGTTTGATAGGGGCTGCCTAATGATAGGCATTAAAGCCAAGAAGCAAATGAAAGAGAGCTGTATAATCACTACAGAAGGAAATTCTAAATGCCTTACCACAGGAGTATTACAAAATTAAAAAGAAATACAGTCGTCCCTGTAACGACAACACTCCTTCACCTTATGGCAGTCCTATGGGGTTTTCTAATCCCACCCCTCTGCCAACCAATTTATGTAATGAACCCCCTTTTTTATGTGGCAGGTTCACAGTATTATATAATATAGTAGTGTGGATATCATATATATGGCTGACAAGCCTTTAGATAAAACAAAATATGAACTTTATTGAACAAAGGGTTTGAACAGCTATTACTTGAACTCCTTTAACTTTCTTAGGAGGCATGGTTGATAGTATTTCCTTACAAATACCTAAAACTTTTACCTCAGGAAATACTCAAATGTGACTGTGTTTCCACTTAATAACACAGATCCACTTGAACCTTATAGTTAGATCAGCGATTCCTTACTTTACCACTGACTTTTACCTCAGGAATCACTATGTGTGCTTTCCCTTCCTCTGTCAACTAGTCTCCTACGATTACCCAGTACATTTACCTCAGAGACTAGTTAATTTCTGGCGTGGTCAGTGTCCAAGCAATCTCCTACCAATACCCTTGTATGAATACCTCAGAGATCACTCCTCTGAATCCAACGCCTAGATTTTAAATTGTAGATTTTCCTTTCAGTTTAAACCTAATATCGGGTATCTGGTATTTCCACTCAGACCCCTTAACTTCAGCACACTTCT
>NW_024814928.1:0-2320 GCF_019175285.1 Sceloporus undulatus
GATTCAAAGGTAAAAAGGACTTTGAGGAGCCCCCTCCCTCCTGGAAAGTGGGGCAGAGGAGAGACCCTCCCTTCTGATGACTCATTTAGGAAAGAGTTTTGTGCCAAATACAAAGCATCACACAGAATAGGGTTCAATAGCATTGGAAACAACATTTGGGGGTGGGGGAAGAGATGTTTTCTCTGGGCTCCTGGGGGGGAGGGGGCTCTGTTTGGGTGGGGGGAAAGAGCCAAAATCTAGGCTAAATCCAAGAGGAGGAAGATAGAGGGACTCCAAAGACCCATCTGGGGAGACTGACACTTTCCTGGCTATCTGAGAACTAGGCTTAAAGGCCCACAGGATCCAAATTAGGCATCCCCCACACATACATACCTTTCCCTTCACAACAACCCTGCGGAGGAGGACCAACAGAGAGACCCTCAGCCCCCCCAAAAACACCCTCCTCCCGCTTTTGGGAACATGCTGAACAGGCCTTGTACTCCCTTGAAAGGATGTAGGTAAATGGAGTAGAAGGAAGGAATAAAGGAGTGAAAATGCCAAGGGAAGAGAAGTATAAAGGGATGGCTTAAGTGGAGGGAGGGGGTCTGGAACCTGATCCAGGCACCTGCCCCCCAGAACCCATCATTAGAACCTACCACAGATCACTGTGATGCTTTAAATGACTATTTCACAGATAATATCTCTCAGATAAGAGCTGACTTGGATGCCAGCATTATTGCGGAGGCTATAGGTGAGGTGTCCAGTGACTCTGTGAATAAGATCATACTGGATCAATTTGAATCTGTGAGTACTGAGGATGTAGACAAGCTCCTTAGAAGTATAAAGTGTAAACTTGCCCCCTCGACCCTTGCCCTTCTTGGCTGGTCCTCTAAGGAGGAGATGCACTTAGGACTCACCTAAGACGTATCATAGGTGCATCTCTTAGGGAGGGCTATTTTCCATCTTGCTTAAAAGAAGCAATGATATGGCCGCTTCTGAAAAAGCCCTCCCTAGATCCCTTGGACATGAACAATTACAGACCAGTCCCCCATCTTCCATTTCTAAGCAAGGTGACTGAGAGGGCAGTTGCTCTTCAAGTCCAAGTGGTCTTGGATGAAAGAGATTATCTAGACCCTTTTCAAATTGGCTTCAGGACGGGATACAGAGTCAAGATTGCTATGGTCTCCTTGGATTATCTCCGCTTGAGCATCGACAGGAGAAGTATGACCCTGTCGGTGCTTTTGGACCTCTCAGTGGCTTTCGATACTGTCAACCATGGTATCCCTCTGGAAAGCCTGAGGGAATTGGGGATCGGGGGCACTGCGTTGCGGTGGTTTTGGTCCTATCTCAGAAGCAGATTCCAGATGGTGATGCTTGGGGACAGTTGCTCCTCCAAAAGGGATCTTAAATTTGGCATCCTTCGTCGCATCATCCTGTCTCGAATGCTATTTAACATCTACATGAAACCTCCTGGAGAGATAATCTGGAGGTATGGGATGGGGTTTTATCAGTACGCTTATGACATCCATATCTCTCCATGCCCCAGACTTCAGCGTCAACTAAGGAAGGCATCTCCCCTCTGAATGAATGTCTTGAGGGAGTAATGGGCAAGATGAGGAAATCAAATTGAAAGGGAATCCATTTAAGACAGTAGTACTTGTTGTTGGAGCCTCTAACCCAGGTATGGAGGTTTGTCTACTGCTCCTGGACGGGGTCACAGTTCCCCTAAAGGACTATGTTTGCAGTTTGGGGGTGTTCCTGGTTCCTTTGCTCCAGATGTCAGCTCAGATAGATGCGACGGCCAAGAGTGCCTGTTATCAGCTTCGGTTGATATGCCAGCTGCGCCCTTTCCTGGAACCTGAAGACCCAGAAACTATGGTTCATGCGCTGGTAAGCTCACATCTTGACTTTTTTAGGTTCAGGTGGGCTTTATTTATAAATTCACATACAGTTATACATTTGCGATTGTACTTTCCAGTTATTTATAACTTCTGCCAGCATCTCTTGAACATACACGATATTTACAGATTGATCATATTTACAACTTCTCTCTCTCATCTATCATCTATCTATCTATCTATCTATCTATCTATCTATCTATCTATCTATCTATCTATCATTGAAATCAAACCTAGTGACACATCAGAGAGTCCACACAGGAGAGAAGCCATACAAATGCCAGCATTGTGGGAAATGTTTTTCTTTGAAGGGAGACTTAGTGAAACATCAGAGAGTCCACACAGGACTTTATTTTTATTTACCCCAGGCCTTTGCTGAGGCCTTCGAAGCCTTCCTTGCATGCAGGCAGTGCCCTGGCCTACTATAGGCCAAGTTTAGGGGG
>NW_024814929.1:0-2320 GCF_019175285.1 Sceloporus undulatus
CGTCTGAAGGCTTCGGCTCCCCCGCGGACCTACTGGCGGCGGCGGCAGACTGCCGCAAAGCGGCGGTCTGTACCCCGCCATAAGATGTACTGGTAGTATTCAGACTTTGCATAGATGTGTGTGTTCGGGGTACAGATTTCAGAAGAGGGAAACAAAAATGATAGTTTTTTCCCCCTCTCTTGCTCTTATTTTAAGATAATGGTTACCATGTCTTTATATCCTGCCCTATATTTGTGGATCTCACAGCATTGAACAATATAGGCGGGTTACAGACCGCCAAAAAATACGTATAGAATACGTATTAGGGTTAGGAAGGGGCGGTGCTTCCTCACCCCCCTAACCCAAGTACGTATTCCATATGTACAACATGGCAGCGCCCCTTCCACATGGGGGCCGCCATGTTTACGTATCGGACGCATAGCGTCCAGACGTGTCACGGCGCCTATGACATCGCGAATGCACCAGCGGTGCCTCGCGATGTCATAGAGGCGCCGCAAGAAGGAGCTCCATTTTGGAGCTTCTTTTTTGCTCCGCGTGGGAGCCGCGCAGTGTGGCTGCTACGGCTCTCTTGCGGAGCAAGCGGTGGCAGCGGCAGACCACCGCAAAGCGGCAGTCTGTAACCTGCCATAATCAACATGATTTTTTAAAAAAGAATAGGGCCCCTCTCATATCTTCCCTCAGCTTATTGCTCTAATGGGACAATCTCTCTAGAAGACCTCAAATCTTGGTCAGGCATATAGACAGACACTCATTGATTTTTTCAATCCTAAGCCATTTAGGGATTTGAATGTCATTACCAGCACCTTGAATTCAGACCAGAAATATATTAGCAGCCAATGAAATTCCTTTAAAATTACTGTTATATAATTTCTATGAGCTGCTCCTGCCTGCAGTCTATCGGCTGTATTTTGCAATAGCTGCAGGTTCTGAGTTGTCTTCAGGGATATCCCCATGCAGAGTATACTGCAGTAACCTACCTGAAGCACACCAAGCCATGGAGTCTACCTGAACTTCCAGAAAAAAATGCTTCCAAGTTAGCACCTGTTCCCTTAGGGAAGTGAAATCCCATCCAGGACACATAGCTTATCTTGTTTCCTGGAACTGATAACTGCCAAATGGGATTCAGTTCTAGTTCACTGGCTACCATCCAGCCTGTTACAGCATTCAGGAACTGGTCCAGAATATGCATAGCCTCAACTGACCCCAATGAGAAGAAGTAGAGCTGAGTGTCATCAGCATTCTGGTGGCACACAAACTCAAAACTTCTAACAACCTCCCCAAGTAGCAGTAGTGTCTCCATAGTCTCATACCTGGTGTTACCCTGTGTGTGTGTGTGTGTGTGTGTGTGTGTGTGTGTGTGCTGCTAGAGGGTGGTGATGGCCAAAAGGGCATATTTACCTTCCCCTTCACTTCAGCAGTGGCCTCCTCCTGAGAAGGAAGTCACCACCATGGCAAAGCCTGGAGGGACACTCACCTTTTCTTACCCCACAGTGGGAGGAGGGTCCAACTGGGTGTCACTCCTCTTCTGAGGTGTCACCTGGTGCAGGCTACCCCCTGTACCTCCCAGTGATGTCACCTTCAAGAAGTTTCATATAAATATTGAACAGAATAGACAAGATAGAAAACACCAGGCACCCCACAATTTAACGACCACAGTATTGAACAGGGGTCTCATTTGGAACCAGTCTCAGAGGTCAGAGCAGACGCACCACAACACAGTGCCTCCCACTCCTATCTGATAGAGCTGATCCAGTAGGATACCATGATCAATGGTATCAAAGGCCATTGAGATCAACAGGGAAGTACTCTCCCTGTATTTCTTCCAGAGTAGGCCATCAACCAGGGCAACTAGGTCTGTTTTGGCACTGCATCCTGGCTTGAAACTAGATTGAAATGGGTCGAAATCAGTGGTTCCCAGTCTTTGGTCCTCCATTTATTTTGGATTTCAGCTCCCAGAAGTCCTAGCCTGGCCAACTTCCAGGGATTATGGGAGCTGAAGTCCAAATCAACTGGAGAACCAAAGGTTGTGAACCTCTGGTCTAGATAATTGATTTCCTCCAAGAATGCCTGACGATGACCAGCTACCACACACTCAAGCACCTTGATAAAAAAAAAAGGGGGGGGGGGATATTAGTGAATGAGTGATTGTTCTCACATACTTCTATGTCCAGGAAGGTCCTCTTCAGGAGTGAGTGTATACCACCTCCTTCAAGGCAGCAAGATCTCCCACATGATATAGGGACACATCTTGTAAGATTTCTCTTATAACATTTTTTCACCTAGAGATTATGCAGTTTCCTCAAATGGGGCCAAGTGCAAG
>NW_024814930.1:31-2319 GCF_019175285.1 Sceloporus undulatus
AAGTTACTACTAAGAGCCATATAGGCTGACCCTCTTCACCCATGCAATAATACATAGGGTCTTAAAGATGGAAGTTACTACTAAGAGCCATATAGGCTGACCCTCTTCACCCATGCAAGAATACATAGGGTCTTAGAGCTGGAGGTTACTACTAAGGGTCATATAGGTCGACCCTCTTCACCCATGCAATAATACATAGGGACTTAAAGCTGGAAGTTACTACTAAGGGCCATATAGGCCTACCCTTTTTGGCCGTGCAATAATACATAGGGTCATAGAGCTGGAAGTTACTACCAAGGGCCATATAGGCCGACCCTCTTCACCCATGCAATACATAGGGTCTTTGAGCTGGAAGTTACTATTAAGGGTCATATAGACCAACCCTCTTCGGCTGTGCAGGAATACATAGGATCCTAAAGCTGGAGGTTACTGCTAAGGGCCATATAGACCAACCCTCTTCAGCCATGCAGGAATACAGATAATTCCAGAAAGTGGGAAGGGAAAGAATTAACTGGCATAACTGGGATCATTTGCAATGGAAAGAAGTTGAGGACGAAGGGGGAAAAAGAAAGAGAAACTGGTACGTTATTAAAAGCAGGTGAGAAATTGGGAAGTCAGAAGGTTTGAAGGAAAAACACAGTGAAGTGCATGAACACAGAAATTACTACTTAACACAACCATTTTTATTATACAATAACAATAGTAAGACTGTCTTTGGCCAGCCTTTTTGGACTCTCTGCTGCTGGTTTTGCCTCCTTGGCCTGCTGCTGCTGGACTCATCAACAGGGAGCTGGTTCTTCATCATCCTCCCATTCTCTGCTGCAGAAGGAAGGAAGGAAGGAAGGGGGAAAGGAGATTTCCCCCTGAGACTGGAGCTGCCTCCTGGGCAGAGAGGAGGGTGGCAACAGCAGCAGGGCCATGCCAGTCTCAGGCAGCATCAGAGACCCATCCTCATCCTCTGCCTCTGCCTCTGGCTCCAGGAGTCTAGTCCTGGATTATTGGGAGCCCTCCTCTTTCATGGGAAGGGAGGGAGGGAAAGGGGAAGGGAAAAAGGGGGGAAAGGGAAGGGAGGAGGGGTAGAAGGGAAGGAGGGAAAGGAACGAGGAAAGAAGGGGGAAGGGGGAAGGGGAAGAAGGGAGGGAAGGGGAAAGAGGGAAGGGAGGAGGGAAAGGAAGGAGGGAAAGGAGAAGAAGGGAGGAAGGAGGATAAGGAAGGAAGGAAGGAAGGAAGGAAGGAAGGAAGGAAGGAAGGAAAAGTAATGTAGGGAAGGAAGGAAGAAAAGGAAGAAAGAAAAAGAAAAAGGGAAGGAAGAAAAGAAAAAGGAAGGAAGAAAAAAAGAAAGGAAGGAAGGAAGGAAGGAAATGAAAGGGAGGGAGGGAGGGAGGAAGGAGGGAGTGATGGAAGCAAGGAAGGAAAGGGAAGGAAGAGAGGGAGGAAGGGAGAGTGGAGGAAAGGAAAGAGGAAGGAAGGAAAAATAAACAGGGAAGGAATGAACGAAAGAATAAAGGAAAGAGAAGGAAGGGAGGAATAAGGGAAGGAAGGAGTGAAGGAAGCAAGGAAGGAAGGGAAGGGAGGGAGGAGGAAAAGAAAGAGGTAGAAAGGCAGGGAGGGAGGGAGGAAAGAAAAAGAGTGAAGGAAGGAAGGAAAGAGGGAAGAAAGGGAGGGAGGAAAAAGGAAGGAAGGAAGGAAAAGTGATGTAGGGAAGGAAGGAAGAAAAGGAAGAAAGAAAAAGAAAGAGGGAAGGAATAAAAGAAAAAGGAAGGAAGAAGGAAAGAAAGGAAGGAAGGAAGGAAACAGAAGGGAGGGAGGACGGAGGGAGTGATGGAAGCAAGGAAGGAAAGGGAAGGAAGAGAGGGAGGGAGGGAGAGTGGAGGAAAGGAAAGAGGAAGGAAGGAAGGAAAAATAAACAGGGAAGGAATGAACGAAAGAATAAAGGAAGGAAGGATGTAAAGGGAATCAAGGAAGGTAAGGGAGGGAGGGAGGAAAGAAAAGAAAGAGTGAAGGAAGGAAGGAAAGAGGGAAGAAAGGGAGGGAGGGAGGAGAAAGGAAGGAAGGAAGGAAAAGCCTGAGATGCGTAGTTTTTTGTGAGACGGCTTTGGTGCCACAGCAAACAGGGCATCCCAGGATTTCCATAGGATGGAGCCGTGGCTGTTAAAGCGGTGTCAGACTGCATTGATTCTGCAGTGTGGCCGCAGCCTGGGCTTGAAATGGAATTGCTGCTGAGGGCATTTCCCATTGACTGCTCAGTTCCCAAAGAGGGATTCTGGCTGGCCAGAGCCGCTGGGGCT
>NW_024814931.1:0-2319 GCF_019175285.1 Sceloporus undulatus
GATTCCACTTTAGAATTATAGAATCAAAGACTTCCTTATTGCTCTCCTTTGGATAAACTCCAGCTTCTCAACATCCTTTTTGAATTATGGTGACCAGAAATGGACACAGTATTCCAAGAGAGGGTCTGACCAAAGTAGAACAGAATTGCACTATTACTTCCCTTCATCTATAACACAGAATCAAAGAGTTGAAAGAAACTAGAAAGGCCATCCAGTCCAAACCCCTGCCATAACACTATACCCATATTTATGTAGCCTAGAATCACATTGGCCTTTTTAGCTGCTGCATCAAACTGTTGACCCAGGTTGAAGTTGTGGTCTACCAGGACTCCTAGATCCCTTTCACACATAGTTTGTCGTAGCAGCTTTCTGTGAAATCTAGGAGTTTGTAGTTTAGTGAGTCACTATTTCTCTCCACTTTCTAAGGATTCTTAAAATCTTATCCTAAACTGTCAATTCTAGGATTTTGTGGGAAGGAACCATGGAGATAAATGCTTTTTGACTCCAAATGCTCCTCAGCCCATCCCTGACCAGGTTTCCTGGCTTTTTTGGCCCCTCTTCAAGCCTTTTGAGACTCTGGAGAGACTTCTTGGGTAAAATCCCTCTGTTGGCCCTGCAATGGCTTAGAGGACAATGGCAATGTTCTCTAATGTTTCTTTTCCTACCTGAGTTTGCTTAGTTCCATGGTTGATTCAAGAGGCCCTTTGTTACCCAGAATGCTGGAGTCTGGGGAGGACACTCACAACTGCTATGCTTTTAGGGGAATTTGTTACTTAGCTGAAAGGAGATATAAAGTTTGGTTGGGGCAAGAGCGACATCGGGATTCAGCTTAACTATAGCAGGCCTGGAAGCACACAGAACTACAAAGGCATTTGAAATAGTCTTCTTATTTTTTATTGAGGGGAAAAGCATAATACACACACACGTAAGTGTTCGCACACATGCACAAGAACTAGATAACAGGTGGGAGTGTTCAAGAGATGTAAGACTTTCATAATGGTAATACTTTACCTACGTGGATCTTGATTCCAATTGCTGAGGGTTTGAAATGGGAAGTCAGGAGCTCCTGCGACAAGTGGGGTTGGCGACTGCATTGAGGTGCTTAGCCATGTAAACCAACTGTCTGTCTGTCTGTCTGTCTGTAATTGGACTGAAGTCAAAGAACAGCCAGTCAGGGCGGATATTTATACTGTAATTGTTGCTTGGGGGCAGAAACCAAGTGTCCAAAAGGGTTTAAATTGCCTTAGAATGTGTCCTGGGGGGAAGAATGGTCTGAAACCAAATTGAATTCAATGGGTGCTTGGAGCAAATAAATCAGACAAAAAGGATTAGCACACTGGCTCTCATTCCTTCTTGGCTATGAATTCCTATCGTGTTCACAAGTCAATATACAGCACAATCTGAGGGTGACGCTACCAGATGCAGCGCAACAATAACGTAGCAGAGTAGAGAAGCAAATATCCAGATATAGATATTGGCAATACACTGACCACTTTTTACACTAAAAATCTATCTATCTTGAGTTACAAAAGAATACAAATATTTGCAAGCTCTCCTCTCTGAGTTCCTTCAACTTCACCATCTCTTGTACACACAACTCCAATCCAATCTACATCAATCTCCATGTGAGCTGTACACTGTATTGGTTGGGAGTCATATCCTGATGCCAAACAGCATGAAGTGACTTCTGCAGTTAGCTTGCATCATGCCTTGGGCTCTGACTCAGGACTCTATGGCAGTCTCACAGGAAATGATGCCACCTGTCAATCAAAGTATTTTTGCACATGTTTCATGGAATATTTTTTCAACAGTCCTTTGACTATCTGCTTCCACTGATTCCCTCAAAGCAGTCCCCATTCAGTCTCTTCTTTGCTAGCTCCTGTGAGTAAGGATACAATTATTCCATGGATTTAGGGGCATAAGCAGCAGGGTCAGGCTTGGGTTACTCACAGCAAATTTATTAATTTAATCTCAAATAAGGAGGGGTTAATGAGGGCTAAATCATGGGGTAACACCCTCCTCTCTTAACTCTGATTTTCAGTCTTATCTGTCATTGTCCTTCTTTACAGAAGAACATTTGAGTCATGAGAGACTCCACAGAAGAAAGAAGTCACATAAATGTCACCATTGTGGGAAACGTTTTGCTTACAAGTCAATCCTTGTTGTACATCAGAAAATCCACACAGGAGCAAAGCCATACAAATGCCAGCATTGTTGGAAAAGTTATGCCTATAAATCAGTCCTTGTCAGGCATCAGAGAATCCACACAGGAGCAAAGCCATACAAATGCCAGCATTGTGGGAAATGTTTTTCGTCAAA
>NW_024814932.1:0-888 GCF_019175285.1 Sceloporus undulatus
GTACCTAGTGTAAGGGGGAATCATTCTGTAGCAAGTGGTTTTTCATTCAGGAAAGGCCTGCCGGAAGGGATCCTTTTTAACGGCTTTTTAAAAGCTGTCTAAACTAGTAATTTGACAGATCTCATCTGGCAGGCCGTTCCATAGTCTGGGAGCAGTTGCCGAGAAGGCCCTCTGGGAGGTTGCAGTTTGTCTGTCTTTAAGGGGTGAAATAGATTTCTCCCATAGGTCCTGAGTGTGTGGGGAGGAATATATGGAAGTAGGGGATCCCTCAAATAGGTTGGACCCAAGCCTTTTAGGGCTTTAAAGGTAATAACCAACACCTGGTACTGCACCCAGTTCATAGACCAGCAAAATAGCATCTTGGCCATCTGAGACTGCTTGTTTTTAGTCCAGTAGTCCCATTGTCCATCTGACTAAAATCATAAATCCAAATTCAAAACTAACTAAATTAGTGTGTTTTTCTTTGTATTTGTTAAATGGCCAACACAGCTACCCCTGCATGTAAATCAGAGTAATGTAATAGTTGTACTTATTCTCCCTTTAGTCTTTAGGACTGTACTTGGTATAGTTTATGATTTGTTTTACATGAGATGTACAACAGACCATCTCTTCCTCTTCCACTGCAAAAGTGTCAAAAGCATACTGGAAATGCTACAGAAATTATTAAAAAATACACACAACCTGCCTGCAGGCTCATAATAAGAGCTATAGCGAACATCTGGGGAATATTTAACATTCAATATATTTTTGGAGCATACTCATTGCATCTCTAATGCAATAGAAATAGGAAAGTATTCTAGGGCATCACTTCTGATTTAGAAGCAGTGGTGGGCAGAGGGGATGATTCTCAGGAAGGTTTAACATCTCACTTTTAGATAAGATCAAGAC
>NW_024814932.1:988-2318 GCF_019175285.1 Sceloporus undulatus
TACAGCATGGGAGCCACTGAGTTTGTAGAGGGGGTGTCAGGGAATACAGGGAAACCACACACCCCATAACTAACCACATCTCAAGCAGGAAGAAAAAAAGATTGGAGAAAATTCCAGCATGTTTATGGCATTATTAGATGAGAGAGTGGGAACAAGTGTTACAAGGCATGAAATCCAGAAACTGAATAGCCAATTATTTACTGAAACTATTAGCCTACCTGGAGGAATCCTCAGTTGGCAGCTTGGGAGCCAGTAGGGCAATTTCTCTCCTGACAGAGACTGCTTTTGCTACAACTACTCTCCATTCTGATCCTCAGTCAACAGCCATCTAACTCTGTCACCTATGCCACTGTAGTTAGGCTGTTCAACAGAATGGCAGCCTTAATTGCTTGTAACAAAAATGAGTGATTAAAGTATGGAATCAGCAAACAGCTTGAAGAAACAGGCCTAAAGGGATATGTGTCCCCGACCTCCAGCTTGTACTTGTGACTTAACAGGTCTGGCCAGATTTCATTTAGTGATCAAGAGGCTATGTAGGAATGAAGACTGACAGACAGACAGACAGACAGACGGAATGAAAAATGCAATCATAGAGTTGGAAGAGACCACAGGGACCATCCAGTCCAACTTTTGCCATGCAGGAAGACACAATCAAAGCCCTCCCCACAGATGACCATCTAGTCTCTTGCTACCTAAATTGCAGAGGGTCCAGACAGTGTACTTAATTGTACTTAGTGGGGAAATTTAGCTTAGTAGGAAGCAACAAGAGGGCTCTGGTAATATAAAGTCAGGACCACAGCCTTAGTAATGGTTCCAAACCCACAGAATTCAGAGGCAGTATTCCAGATTAATTCAGGGGCTCGAGAGATGGGTGCTAAACGCCATCCCTTTTAACTCCAGATCAAGAGCAAAAAGAACTGAGGGCTGGATCTGGATTACACTATGTTCAAAAATCTCCAAAGAAGAAGACTCCACCACACTTCACCAAGGCAGTATATTCCACTGTTGAACAACTGTTACCATCAGGAAGTTCCTAATGTTTTGATGGAATCTCTTTGCCTGTAGTTTGAATCCATTGCTTCTCTGGAGAAGCAGAAAAAAACAATCTTGCTCCATCCTCAAGATGACATCTTTTTAAATATTTAAACGTGGCTATCATGTCACCTCTTAGCCTTCTCTTCTCTAAGGTAAACATATCCGGCTCTCTATGCTGCTCCTCAAAAAGCATGATTTCCAAACATTTACCATAGAATGACAGAATCTTAGAGATGGAAGAGACCTCAAGGGCCATGAAGTCCAGCCTCCTGCCATGCAGGGATATACAATCAAA
>NW_024814933.1:0-2318 GCF_019175285.1 Sceloporus undulatus
TTTTTCAATTGCTTATAAATGTTCCTCTTAAAACTTAGGTCAATTGAAAGTTCCTTAGTCATCCATCCTGGTTTCTTGAGACACTTCCCATTTTTCTTCCTCACTGGAACTGTTTGAAATTGTGCCTTCAGTATCTCCCTTTTTAGAAACTCCCATCTGTCTTGAACTCCCTTCTCTTTTAGTATTTCTGACCATGGGATCACCTCCAGTATTTCTCTAAGTTTACTAAAATCAGCTCTCTTAAAGTCTAGAATGCATGACTGACTGTGCCTGGCTTCTCAATGATCTGTAAATAATAATAATAATAATCAGAAATTAGATCACTCTTTCAAGCCATAATGACAAAATTATGTTCAAAATTTGAGAAGTACAGTAAGTCAGGCTCATAACTTTTCAACACCCCTACACACATGTGTACACACACATATTCTCTGGAAAATGCAAGATTTTGCAGGGAATCACATCCTAGTGGGCTTCATGGCCAAGGTAGAAATCAAACCCTGGTCGCCAGTGCCATAGCTCACCACTCAAACTGCTGTGTCACACGTGTGGATTTTTCTGTGGACATAAAAATAGTACCAAAGATTATATTTGCATAATTAGAATACAGATTAATAATATGCATAATTATAAAAATCTGCATGTTATGCAAATTAGATGCCCAGAGTTGAGGGCCTGGAATATGGCAACACTCTCACTAAAGTAGTGACTCATTGCACCTTTCTTCTTATAGGGCATTAGTGTTACAAATGTCTTGATTAATGTTATAGTATATCCCATGATATGAGTTTTAGAACATTATTTTTAGAACATTAGTATTCACTACGGGTCATAGCTAAACCCACACTCTCCCTAGGTCCACTCAGATATAAAAATACAGTGCAGTATGAAGCGGAATATAAATTTCTATTTTATGTACAGCACTGTGTAAACCTACAGCACTTTATAAATAATAATAATAATAATAATAGAAGCTGTTATTGCTATTGCTACTTAAAATTATCTGAACTAGAAAACTAGAGCAATTTAACAGGGAATTCAAAGTTCCTCACTAAACTGCAGTTCCTGTGATTCCACTGAATGGAGCTGCACCAGTTAAAGTGGAATCACATTGCTATAATTGTGTCGTGTAAATCAACTCATAGCACATGTATAATTTGAATGTTCTCATATCCAGGATTTGCTAGCCCAGTTTCTTCTATATTCCAATCAAACCTTAGCATGGATTTGTTGTCTTCACATAGGTTAATCTCTTCACTTCACTGCCTCTGCTTCTTTATTCCTGTTACAACCAGGAATGCTTGCTGTTGCTTCCTTATAATAGAATTGTTCTATTTGAAGTCTTATCTTACCCTGATTCTTGCTGAATTTGTTTGTTTTTCTTTTTAAACATAACATGAATGCTTCATACTCTAAGCACAAAACAGTTCCAGCTTTAATTAAAAACTGCAGTTATGGCTACCAAATCTATCCACTGATAAAGAAAAAAGGGGACGGGGGCACAGATAACATTTTCCATTGACTTACCTACAAATTGCCAGCTTATTGTTTGGAAACATTGTGGCTGAGAATCTTCATGGCATGAACTTATTAAAGGCACATTTTTCCTCCACACCAAAAGGGGCCTCTGTAAGGCTCAAAGGCAATATGTGTGGGATGCAGAAAAATTCAGACCCAAAAACAATGTAAGGATCTTAGAATAGTAGAAACATAGAATGATAGGAGATTATTGGACGGGTTTTATCCCACTGTTTTCCCAATGGGATAAATGCATGTTTAACTTTAAAGATGGGTCTTAGCACATTCTTCCATCTACAGCCCATCTGCAGCCAATATGTAACCCGTTTTTGTCATGTGGCTTTTCAAGAATGGGATTCAAAGTGCTGGCTATGACATTTAAAGCCCTACACAGCATAGGTCCATATCTCCATATATATACAGTCATCCCTCCATATTTGCGGCATTGATATTTGCAGATTTGATTATTCATGGATTTCGTTAATATGTTGTCTCTAGGACTGTCTAGGTCTTCCAGTGCAACTCTGTGGTCAACTTCAACTAAAAGTTGTACTGAAAGACCATTTGTAGCTACTCCAGTGCCATTCTATGGTCAGTGTATGTTGGACATTGACCACAGAGTTGCACTGGAGGACCTAGAGATTCCTAGAGAGGCGTCCTCTCAGGTAAAAACAGTGTTGTTGTTATTTGCAGTTTTTCCATATTCACGTGGGTCTTGTTCCCCTAACCCTAACAAATATGGAGGGACAACTGTAGATAGATAGATAGATAGATAGATAGATAGATAGATAGATAGATAG
>NW_024814934.1:0-2318 GCF_019175285.1 Sceloporus undulatus
CAGCCAGGACAGTTAAAGTGAAATCATTGCACTATAGCTCTACAGTATGAAAGGGTTCAGGATATACATGACTTGGATATTCTAAAGGGAATTTGTAAGATCCTGTATACTAGTCTGTGGGAAAATGCCCATCTAGAAAACCCTTAACAATGAGAAGATTTAATGGCTTGCTCTCTACCCACTCATTCTTTCTACTCTGGTCAATTTATTACTTTTTATGGATAAGCCAGCAAATAGATTATGGGAACACATTTAATCTAGTGAAAGAAAAGAGGGTTCTTCATCATTTTTATTTGCATTGGTTCATGGTTTTACAATTTTTATGTATAAAAATTTAACTGGCTCAATATTTCCAGAATGTGGGGAAAATCCAGAGACCACTGTGAGTTGTGCTCCAAAAATTAGTTTTCAAAGCATTCCTCAGAATTCAGGTGGAGTTGTTTTTAAATTTGAATGAGATCATTCATCCCTTCACTGAACCTCTGACTTAAGGGATACTCATATTTATTTAACAACAAGGAAATGATTATCCCCAAAGATGGAAAATTAAATGTTCACTAGACTATAAGAGTAGAAAATACACCAGAATAGCTGCTGTACAGTTCCAGTATACTAATTTGGTACTATTTAGTATGGGCATTCTGTAATACATCAAGACAAGAGGCAAAAAGAAATCTTGCTAGCTGCAGCTTCCTCAGAGACCACTTGGGGAGGCTCTGGGTGTAGGCTGGACCACATAAATCTAGACTCCAAGCCTCCTCCATGGGCATCCAACACCTAGGACTTCAGTATCATGAGTACATTAGGAAATGTCTAGATAGTTATGTTAGGGTAATTATATTTCTTTTAAATCTTGGCTGAAAATTGTTTTTATGCTTCAATAATCCATTTAAGCCCTTAACATTCCAAGATAATACCTTGGTTATTTAAGCATTTTTTTTCAATCTAGATCTTCTTCTTTTGATCCTGTTTCTAATTCTACACTCTCTTGTTCAACTTTGACTTCTTCTTCTCCCTCTCCTTTTCTTTCATCTTTTCCCTTTTTTTTTCTATTTCTTCTTCAGCACTTTTTTCTCGTGTGCCTGCTCAGCGTGTGCCCATATTTACATAGGATTCTCATCTCCCAGAGGAGAGGCGATGGAATGCCTCTACAGAGTCAAATGTAGAAAAAGTGCAAGTAAAAGCTTCAACAACTTCCCACTGAGTTACTGGATAAAGGGGGCATGGATATAAAATCAGTGAATGGTGCCATCTAGATGATCTCAAGGAGACCCTCTCCTAGCCAGAAGTGGGAGGAGGATAACCCTTTACATGGACCACAGCATTTATAGACATCACAGTATTTCCCTCCCTGCCTCCAGATAACAAAATTTCATTACTTACTTGGTGCCAGATAGGCAAGAGCCTTGGCTCAAGACTTACCATTTACTTCTTCCAACAAATTAATTGCTTGTACCTCATCCATTAGTGTAGAATTTAAAAAGTGACTTTAAACTATGTTGTGCATTTTTAAACATGTCCAGCCCCCAACATCTAGTTTCTGGCACCTCTGCATTATTTTATTCTGCAATGACTACACATGTGGTCAGAAAGTTATGCTATTTGTGAAAACTTTGCCCCCAAACTTGATTTTGTTAATGCTGGAAGAGACCTCTTTCTTGCCCTGTTGGATGTTGCTACTGATTAAAATTGGGTTTTCCTAATTCTGAATGGAACATTGAACCACACTGACTGTGGATTCAATGCAGGCATTGCCTGCCCATTTATTTCAAATATAGAGCTTTTCAATAGCATGCTGTCTACTGGATGACTGCCACTTGACTCCTGCCACAACTGAGTATTGCTGACTGTCTTCCACTCATTCTTTTTTGTTGTTGATACTGTTATTCTGTAATGGACAGGGGAAAGTGTTTGGAAATACATTTCGCTGGATGAAAGCATCTCCCTCAATGGGGCAAGAGAACAATCTAGGCTGAATTTTCTATGCTGTTTTCTGCTCACATACACCCCCCAAAAATCCAAATTTTTTGAAGAATAAGTCCCAAACTCCAAATTCCAAACTCTTTTTCACAGTAGGAAGAAAATTATTAAAAATTCAAGAGCTAATTTATTGAAGACTTACCTTGCTAGTGGTAAGACAAAGAGCCCTCCTCCAACTACCATCTTGAGGGGGAGAGAGGCCTGGCCTGGAAGACAAAGAGCCCTCCACCAACCACCATCTTGAGGGGGAGAGAGGCCAGACCTGGAAGACAAAGAGCCCTCCTCCAACCACCATCTTGAGGGGGAGAGAGGCCAGGCCTGGAAGACAAAGAGCCCTC
>NW_024814935.1:0-2318 GCF_019175285.1 Sceloporus undulatus
GGGCTGGACTGCAATGGCAGGAATTTTGCCATGGATAAAACCTAGCACTCGAAGGGATTCCCAGGGGTCATCCAAACCCCCCTCTACCATGATGGAATACCTAGGAGTTGGAGTTGAAGCCATTGCACCCCACCCTGCCCCTTCTTCTCTTCTGTGAGGGTCACACTCTCTCAGCCTCAGAGGCAGAGCATGGCCAACTCTCTCTCTGCACCTTTCCCATGGTGATGCTAAGGTCATGCAATAATAATAATAATAATAATAATAATAATAATAATAATTGGCAAGGAGAGTGCAGAATATCCATGAATGAGTGTGATGTATCCAAAAAGGAGGTTGCATGAGATGACCCTTGGGAATCCCTTCCAATGCTAGGATTTCACCCCAACCCCTTTCTTCTCTTCTGTGAGAATTTGAATGGCAGAGCATGGCATAAAGAGGAGGTCTAATCCACCACCACCTACACACAAATTCTCTCCCCTTTTGTTCTCTTTTGTTTTACAAAGCAAACCTGTGGGCAAAGATGTGGGGACATCACGCTAACAAAGGAAATAGCCTCTGGTAAAACCCAGTATGACTGGTAGCTTTTCTTACACAAAATATGCAAATCCTGGCCATCGAATTGTCAGCTGAAAGGTCCCATCTCTTCACTTCATTTGGAAATGATTAAAAATCAAAATTCTTATTCATTGATTGAGAAGTGCTCAGAATTTCTTCTCTTTAAAATGCTTTCAAAATTTTCAAATAATAGGTATTTATACCAGTTTTCGAATTTTGAAGAATATTCTTTACATCACTACTCATGCATTCCTGATTTTTTCTCTATTTTTTTAACTCAGAATCGCATCTATGTGCATCTCTGTGAGTTCAGTTGCTCACACATGTCAGCACTGTGAATAAAGATGGAGTCGATGCTGGAGATGAACATGAAACATGTTCAAGGCATGAAGAGTTTTACCTTGGTTTGTCATGGGTCTATCACCATTGGTTATTCACACAGCCAATAATGTGAATCTTTAGGAAAACTTAAAAAACACACCCCAAGTTGGATTATCCTGGGTTTTGCAGGCTTTTTGACAACCCTTCCCAACTTAATCAAATGCATTCAAAATTCATGTGAACAACATGTTCAGCATGCATTCTGCCAGGATTATTTACACCATCTGAATAACCCCAGAAAGTGGTGATCCATTGAATGGTGCTGCTCCACAAGCTGCAGGTCTCTGGAGTGATTACAGGAAAGAAAGAAAGAAAGAAAGAAAGAAAGAAAGAAAGAAAGAAAGAAAGGGGAGAGAGAGAGAGAGGAAGGGAGGGAGAAATGGAGCTCAAATAAGGTGTTTGTCCCAACAGCTGCATCAGATAGCTTCAAAGAAACCCTGATCTAATGAAAACAATTGCTCAGAAATAAGGTGCATTGAGTTCAATTTGAGACTTTCTCTCAGATCCAACTTCAGTGTTACTTTAAAAAAAATAATCAAGCAAACAATTAAAAAAACCCACTGTACAACTGCCAGAATTTCCACTAGTCATTTTAGCTAGAGTCCATCATCTTGCCTTCCTTCTTTTGTGGTACCACTAATGTATTGTGTTGCTGAAACCACAAATTAAAATCAACGTTCCCATCTGTTCCTTGTTTTGCTGAGAGTAATGAAGTAACATCCCATTTGCACTACTGCAACACACTCAATGTGGGGCTACCTTTAGAAACTGCAGCAGGTTCTGAATGCTGTGACCAGAATGCTGACTGGGGTTAGTTATAGCAAGTGTGTTACTGACTTGTTAAAACAGTTTCACATGCTACCAATTCATTTCCGGGCACAATTCAGAGTGCTGGTATTGACCTATGCATATGACTTGCGTCCAGACTATTTGAAAGACCGTATCTCTCCATATAAATTTACTAGACCCCTAGGCTCTCTCAGTCATCACAGGCTCATTTGGTGAGGACATGAGAGAGAGCCTTCTCTGTGGCTTTTGGAACTCCCTTCCACAGGAGGCTAGACTGGCCCCCTCTCTGCTCTCCTTTCATTGGCAAGCAAAACCTGTTCTTTTCAAGCAGGCTTTTAATACATAATTGCACCTAGGGAGGCATCTTGTTGTTGTTGTTGTGAGCCTCCAAGTCATTTTTGACTTATAGCGACCCTAAGACCCTATCATAGGGTTTTCTTGTGATTTCATATTTTTAACTGAGAGGTTTTTAAAAGATTTACATGTTTTATTTGTCATATTAATATGGTTTAATTGTGTTTTAAATCTGTACTGTTTTGTTGTTGCTTTTAAGCCACCTTTAGTCCAGTTTGGGAGAAAGGCGACATATCAAT
>NW_024814936.1:0-2318 GCF_019175285.1 Sceloporus undulatus
CCTAACCCTAGTACGTATTGTATACGTACTAAATGGCGGTTTGTATCCCGCCAACATGACTTTTAATCCTACAGTTGCAAAAGAACCTGACTGAGCCACTTTAACCTCTCATGAGAAAGAATGTGATACAAATAGAATTAAAACTGTAAATAAGTAATCGCTTGGGCCATTCTCCCTCACATGCATGCAAACCAATCCTGTGCTGATTTTTGCTTCACTTCATGAAGTAACTGATGTATAAAGATTATTTTTCCAGAAAATATATGTGACAGTAAAAACCAAATCCAAAATAAGGTATTAATAAGCCTGATAGTTTAACAGAGTAATTGACAACACAAGTTTTTGAACATATGCTTGGAAAAATTTAAATCAGATAATAGCACTGCACTGCAATGATAGATGAGTGAAATCAAAAATTACAATAGAATTGGCACATAAGTGAGTTATTAACAGTTATATATTTATTATTGCCATTTTAAAAATCCATACTGCATACTGCAGTGACATTTAATTAGCTGCAATAGCAGACATGCTTTGAATTGTTTGTTTATTAAGATAAGTGAGAAATATTGTTTTTGTCATATTTGCTATGAAATGGAAGAAGATGGATATTCACATAGTATCACAGCCCTTGCCACTGAAAAGAATTCTTGCATAAACAGTTTTAGTACTCAAATTTCATGCTACCTACAATTCCCTACAGTTTCTATTTGATGTATTATATGATGAGTATATATAATGCAGGGGTTGGGAACTATGGCCTTCCAGATATTGTTGGCATGCAAATGCCATTAACTCTAGCTAACAGGTGAACAACGTTTTGAGGACAGACCTCAGCACTGCTGTATTAAATCCAAATTTATGCTGGATTAATACATTTAGAGAAAAAAAATCATTTTTGTTTTTCTAATCATTCTGAACTGATTTATTTGTTGAAATTATTAATATTATACTCAGTTGTGTAGACTAGATTTGTTAATTTCTTTCATAGTTATCTCTGGCATATTTTTCTTCTCAGATCTGCTAGTGCATACTACAGTTATGTAGATCAGTAAGATACACTGACAATGCTTCACAGTTATCTTCAAATCTTGCTATTAAGGAGAATATACAATCAAAGTGGACTCCCAAACCTTTGAAAGAGACAAAGTGACCACATGTGCAGGTTGTACAGAAAACAGTGACTGTAAGGTTATAAGTCCCAATACTTGAAGAGAATATTTCAAGAGAATATTGTCACAGTAAGTTTCTTGGACAGCCATCATGTTCATCTCAAATTGTCTCCATGAGATTTTGCTTGTTTGAGAGATTTGCAAATCAATTTGGGATCAACTCAACTTTGTGGGTCCAGAATGAAACTATTATATTCCGCTTATTGACTTTGACTTCAGTTTACTCATATTTACTCATATTTAGAGAAATAAACCAATGAAATTAATATGACTTATGTTAGTTATATCAATGTGCATTTGTATGGATTTCAGCTCTCAATATGACTAACTCTAAATCCAATCCATACTTTTGTCTAACATATTCCAAAGGTCAGAAGGTGCCTTCGTTCAGGTGTCAAATGTCCAAGAGCTTGAAAAATGAACAAAGGAGGAATCAATCCAGTCAAGAATCACACACAGAGGATCAGAAAAAGCAGAGGAGTAGCTGAAGCAGCCCAAGCAAGCTTAAAAGCCAGTCAAAGAGTAATCAATGAGAAGGTTCCAAAAAGCAGTCAAAAGTTCAAGAAACGAGAGAGCTTTAGTTACTGTCCTTTTTACATATGACAGTCCAAATGATAAACTAGCCTAGCCTTCAACTCCTTCTCTTCAAGCTCAGCATGTGAAGATGGCTCCATCTTGTAGGGTGAGACTACCAGACTCTTCTGGCTCTCATTGGAGCCTGTTACCTAAGCTCACTGGAATCTTTGTTGCTTGTAACAGTTCTCTCTCAGCAATGGGGGGTGCTCTTAACATTTCTTGGCTTTTGGACTGGCTGTGATGAAAAACTCTCTGTGTTACTGCTTTTTGGTTTCATTATCTGCCTTAATGGTTTGTTATAACAACTCCTGAACTGATTGATAGCCCTGCTCCTGTTCCTCCCTTCATTCTGCTTGATCACCTCTGACTGACTTGAACTAGATTGCCTATCCTACAGTCCTTTGTCTTATAACCACCTGACTCTCAGGTCAATTGCTGACTGTAGCACAGGACAATGGTACTTAAACATAAAACAAGGGCAACCCCCCTCATCAGGTAGCTGAAATGTCCTTGCAGGAAGAGAAAAAAAAACCCTGTTCCCATTCAATATGGAATCGGGGCTGAAAAAGA
>NW_024814937.1:0-2318 GCF_019175285.1 Sceloporus undulatus
TCCCTCCTTAGGCCTATGAGGGAGAGAATAGGCTGGCCCAGCTCCACAGTTCCTCCCTCCTTAACTGTCATCCTTCAGCTTGTGCGGGAGAGAATAGGCTGGCCCAGCTCCATCAGGTCTCCTCTCTCAACCCAGGATTTTCTCTGCCCCGTCCCAGATCCGTCCCTTCTCTCTTGCTGCCCCTCATTCCTGGAACCTTCTTCCTCTGCATGCACGGCTCATCACTTCCCTGACCAGCTTTAAGGCTGAGCTGAAAACCATATTGTTTAGGGAAGCGTTCTCAGGGAATTTGTGATTGTCATCTGGCTGTCTGATAATATTTGATGTGATTTGCTTTTATATCTGATGTTTTTTAACTTGTTTTTTCTTTCCTATATTGTAATTTTATCTATTTCTCTATCCAATTGTTATTACTTTTAGAGTGTACACCTCGGGCAGGCTTCTATATATTCCTTAATTTTACTGACTTTGTACAGCGCTGTGTATAATTACAGCGCTTTAGAAATAAAGTTTAATAATAGTAATAATAACAGCCATGCTGGCCATGTGAGCCACAGAGTCATCTTTGACAACGGTGGCTCTTTGGCTTGGTAATGAAGATAAGCACCACTCCCTACGGTCAGTCACAATGAAGCATTCATGTCAAGGGAAAACACTTTACCTTTTTATATTTATAAGTATTAATCTTGTGGAACAATTTAAAATTTTAAATGGTTTACAGAATGACTTAACAAAGATTTCTAGTTACATAATAAAAGCCCATCAGAGTAAATTAGACCTGCAGTCATCCTTGGGCATGCACAGGTCTTATTTTGCCAATGGTTAATAAAGGATATGTAACTCTGAACACCAGAACATCTTTGTCTTTCTCAACTCTTTTGTATAGTTCAATAATTCTGACATTGCTGTACATGGATATAATTTATATTCCCACTCCGCTATTGAATGGAGCTGATTGCAATCCCCAGTTCTTACTGTCGCTTATCCCAGTAGCTGTGGTTGCAATGGATCCTTGATGATTATTTGGTATATCTTTCATAAAAGCTAATAGAAAAATCAATGGATCTACAGATAACTTTGCAGCCTTGGGATTTCTTCAAGGATACCATTTTATTCCAAAATTTCTTTGCAAACGGATACATCCAGCACTGATGAGAATAAACTGTGTGATGCTAACAAGATGTGGACAGGGATGTCATATCACCCCATTTATTTAACACAATCTCCTTCAGGTAATAGACTGCTATGGATTGGTTTGTATGGTTTGGGGGCATTTAAAAACAACAACCAGAATATAATTTCCTCTGCCATAGTTTCCTCTCAAGTAAATAGTAAGGTCCTCCTGGCATTCTCCTCTTTGCTGAAGATGCTGCCGGGTGAGGTCCCTTGAGCAGGTCTCTGGCAAAGGGGCACCCGGAGAAGCACCTCCCGGCCATGTGTCCCTGAAGCTTGGAGCGATGGCGGCCGTAGGGTTGGCGTCTCCCGGCGCTGTAACTTGTGGTGTCACCCCTCCACCCCATAGGCCTCCTCCTCCTCCTATTTCACACCACACAGAACCCTTAGCAACACTCTATTGCACTAATGTTATCTGTGAATCATGGCTGCCACGAACTGTTGAATGTAGCGCCAATAGCCGTGATATGAGGCAACTAACAAAACTGAAGTGCAATACCCTACGCACAACTACGCACAACTTCACATAGTGAAGGCTAGGTTAAAATGGAATACAGTGGGCTCTTTCCTTCCGCGGCTGGGGGTCCGGTCTGGTCTGGACCCCCTTCCTCCCGCGAAGGGGAGTTCTGCGCATGCTGGTGCTCAATGCAAACATGGAGGCATGTGCTTGCGGCGGGCGCCATTTGCTCCATCGCCGGGCGGCTTTGGCTCGAAGCTGTGCATGACGCTGGCAGACTGGGTCCTAGAAGAGAAATTAGGATAACAATTAGTTAAAGCTTAATTAAAAATGTTAATTTCAAAACTTGCTGGGCCTCTCCCCAAATCTCTTAGAGCCACTACTGAACAGCAGTGCAGCCGAAGAAGGGCCTCCCCGCTGCGGCCTGCGCCCCCTCGAGGCGCCGCTGGCGCTGCCTGTCTGGCCGGCGGAGGAGGCGCGGCCTGGGCCTGCAGCAGCAGGCGAGCGGCGGGGCTGAGGCGGGGCCTGGTCCTGGGCCGCCGAGACTGCTGGCCCGGGCGGGGAGCGTCGCGGCGGAGTCCCGGTGGCGGCGATGTGGGGCTGGGGGCTGCCTCTGCTCTCGTGGGCCTGCCTCCTCTTCACGCTGGGCATGTTCGGGACAGGCCTGTGAGCGGCTTCCTTCCTCCTC
>NW_024814938.1:0-1129 GCF_019175285.1 Sceloporus undulatus
GTTTTCATCACGTGATGATATGGAACGTTCTCAGAACGCAGTGCGATAATCTTCTTAGTTAAATAGATAAGGTACAGCTCTCGGTATTTCTTTTAGAATATGTTTAGGACTTCCATGTTCAAATGAAGATCAAAATTAACTGGGAAAGAGGTTTCAACCCTTCCATCTCTTAACTGTGAATCTCTGTCCCTCTGGATTCAGATACAGGCAGCACATGAGCACACAGACAAGAGACAGAGTGGTGGTGGTGCCAGTTTAAGCTGTATTGTGTCCACTGAGTATAAGTTATAAACATCTGACCAGTACTGTCCCTCACTAGATTTTTACAACAGTATAAAACACATATAATACACACTATGACTACTAGCTGGATTATTTAATCCTATTCTTTAAGATTATCCTTACATTGAGTAAAGTACCATTTTGATATGGACTCATTGTTTCTTTGTTTCCACAATCGGAGAGCTTCAGATCTTCCAGTGTGTGATGCACTCTGCCTCAGGCTTTGCTTGAACAAGAAAGATTGCAATGTCTACTCTAGTTGCTATCTTTGTCTGTTCTAGTACATGTTGCAGAATGTATGGCGCTCCAGATGTCATTGGACTAGAGTTTCAGTTATCCCTCACCATTAAGTATACTTCTTAAGTATTGTGGAAATTACATTCCAATATCATCTGCCCCATCCTGGGTCAAGTAGCTTAATTAGGCTACAAGACAAGCCTTTTGTTTGGTTTTCATCTTAAGTTTTCCATTATAATGTAGATTAAAATTAAGTAAGCATAAGAATTCTTGCTCCTGCTGCAAGTTTGATTTGTCCCAGGACAGTCTCATCATCAGATATAGTAACTAAAAGGAAACAGTGCCAAAAATAAGCCAAGGAACTTATTTCTCATGCTAATTAATTAATTAATTCTCATGCCCAGTACCATCAGGGGCTAGCCTGAAGAAGGAGGCTCCTCCCTCCCTAACTGTCATCGTTCGGCCTCTGAGGGAGAGAGAAGGCTGGCCCAGTACCATCAGGGGCTGGCCTGAAGAAGGAAGCTCCTCCCTCCCTAACTGTCATCGTTCGGCCTCTGAGGGAGAGAGAAGGCTGGCCCAGTACCATCAGGGGCTGGCCTGAAGAAGGAAG
>NW_024814938.1:1229-2318 GCF_019175285.1 Sceloporus undulatus
AAGCTCCTCCCTCCCTAACTGTCATCGTTCGGCCTCTGAGGGAGAGAGAAGGCTGGCCCAGTACCATCAGGGGCTAGCCTGAAGAAGGAGGCTCCTCCCTCCCTAACTGCCCGCCCGCCCGCTTTCCACCTGGGCAGGAGCGGCCCAGAGAGACTCTTCCTTGCCGCCGGAGCGGCGTTTCTCCAGGGGGAGAATCTGTAATCTGAACTGTATTGTATTTTCATTTTGTTTTGTAAACCGCCGTGATCATAGGAACGGCGGTATATAAATAAAATTTCAATCAATCAATCAATCAATTGCTGTCCCCTTAGCAGCTTTGCCATATAGTTATGTTCAAGGCAATGCTTTTATCGTAACTGTATTGTAGTATTTATAACTGTATTGTTTTTTTCAGGGCATCATTAGAGGGATAGAGAGGTTGCGACCTCCTCCAGGTTCTCCCTAAGGAGAGGTGACACCATTGCTTCCCAAACATCTGACTTTTGGCAGAAACAAGCTGAGGTTTCACCTTCATCACTTTAAAACTTTGGAGCTCAATGGAAAAGATGATGTGAGTGGGAGGAGAAAGGAGATACTTTTATTTAAAAATCACATCTTACCAATTTTTCACTTTAACCACATGAAACCATATATATGTGGATAAATTTAGGATGTGTGTATATTGTATTTTAAAGTTATGACTTTATTTTTGGTAGTTGTTTATGTCACGACTGGCCATTACATTCAGTGATACATACAGGAATTATGGTTTATTTGTAAAATTAGTACAAAAACATTACTAAGGCTTCTGTATGATGTGGTATGGGAGGAGGTCAGTGGACAGGGTTACAGCATATATTACTGCACCAGGTGATGCCAACCCTAGTGACACCACTTGTTTTATATGTAACTGCTTCAAACGGCCAATAGACTAATGCAATAAACTGATCTGATCTGGTCTGATGTAGTTAAATTCATACTCCATAAAGACACCTCAGCAATCTCCATAGACAGTATCCAATCACCTGAAGTTTCATCCTCAGAGCTCAGATTGGCAGTACAGGTAATAGATTTTCAGATATCATATGTGGTATCCCACCTACTGACAGG
>NW_024814939.1:0-2318 GCF_019175285.1 Sceloporus undulatus
AAACCAAGCAGGAATGTAGAGAGGAAACAGAGAGGAATGTAGAGAGGAAACAGTAATGGGCACGTTGTATCGCGATTGTTAATGTGCATGAGCTGGCTCTCCAGCTGTTTACCGGGCTGTCATGACGTGACCTCCCCTTTCACCCCGGAAGCGTTTAAGGTCGCAACCCATGCAGGGCACCACTGAGCATGTGCGAGGGGGCCGATACGAATCGGCCAATCCTCATGTTGAGCACCGGTGTGGCTAAACATTCTGCACTGAATACACTTCGCGCGAATGCGTATTGGCCAATTTGAATCCTGCCAATTCGGAGGGGCTCCCAGGTATGATGGTATTGTGCGAAATAACGTGAATTCAAACCGCCCAGTGCTGAAGACCCCCAGTTCCAGACTCATCTGATAAGGGCCACAGAAAGCTTCCAAGGCCAATGCGTGCCTCTTCCTTTCGTTTCTGTGCATCTAAATGCCATCCTTGCCGGACAATTATGTTGAAATCTCCCTGGAAGAAGTTGCTGGAGTGGAGGGGAAACCCAAGAGAGTCTGCAGAAGAAGAAACGGTGGGGAGGGAGAGAAGCTTTGCTGGGAGTCTGTGGTCAACCAGCTTTTTCAGAACGAGAGGCATAAAGGCTTCAGACCTCAGCATCTCGACTGCTGGGCAAAGAAAGTGGCAAAGGCTGGCTGGGGATGGTTTGGGCATCATCCGTGTGGCTTCCAGTGGAGCCAAAGAGAGCAGCCTCCAAGGCTCCCTGGCCAGAAGGCATTGCCATTCTCTGGCAGGGCTTCCTTCTCCTCCTGAAACGTGGGAAGGGGAGAAGCTGGGTGTGCGTGTGCAATGCGTCTGTGTGCACATGTGTGTTTGCCCTGGCCCCAGCCATGCCCTGCGTTCCCCGAGGCACAATGGCCTTCCTGTGGGACGCAAGGGAACAGACGCACCTCTGTCCTGAGACACACAAAAGTATTGTGTAGCCACTGGATTAGTTGCGCTTGCAGAAATATTCACATCCTGCCCTGTGTTCTACGATCGGAGGGCGACAAACAATAAAATCAGTTCAACCAATAATATAAAACAGTAGGGAATAGTTTAAACCAAACAGAAATAGACTAAGAGCACACACATTAAACCGTTTGACAACTTAAAGTAAGACAAAATCAGTTTAAACAGTTTAAAATGATTTAAAGCCTTAACACACATGCGAATTTGGACACAATCCGTGAAGTCGCAAAGGCTTTTAAGAAGAGAGGTGTTTTTCTTTGGTGCTGGATGCTGGCACCTTTTGGGCCTTGAAAGGCCCACAACTGCAGGGGCCACATCAGAGAAGGTTTGCTTCTGGAAGAAGACTGGAGCAAAGACATTCTCAAACAGTCTGGCCTTCTCACTTTCCCCTGCTGTTCAAAGCAATGTTCGCAAAGCATGCTTTAGTTGGACTACAGCTCCCATGTGTTCCTAAAACCAGTGCTTGCAACAGTGTTAGAAACAGGAGCAGAAGATGTGGAAGGAGCGGGTTCAGTTCAAGGTATAGCTTGGGAAACAGTTTCTACGCAGAGGAATCTTGTCCCGGGTGTGTTAGATGTGGGGTTCATTGTTTGAATCCCATGCTCAGTGCACTGATGGGATTGGTGTTTAATGTGTTGGGCTTAATGACATCATAACGGGATGCCCATGTGACCTCACCGGGGGTGACCCTGCGCCTCAGGAGTTAGCCCTGCTGCTGCCCTGGCCCCCTGACTCCCACCCAGAGCCCAAGGGAAAGGTAGGGATGCATTGGAGGACCCAACCCACATAAGATGGGGCACCCTGACCCCTCCCCTCCTCTTGACCAAGGGCCTGCGCAAGGGCCTTCCTTGCCCTTCAGCACATGGGTTGGGAGCAAGCAGCCTTCAGGAAAAGAGGGGAGGGAGAAGGAAGAAGAAGTCCTGAGGCCCCGGGAATGCTCCCAGGAGCTCCTGTGAGAGCATTGCACTCTCCAACAGGCATGGAGACCCATGGGGCCCTTTCACTATGCAGTACAGAAGAATGGGGAGCATCACACCTTGCATCCCTTCCCTGGCAGACGTAACCTGCTCCAAGGGACCATCCCCATGCCCCTCCATGGCCAATGGACCCCAATGTCCGGGAAAGCAGCCAAAGGGCTGATAAGACAGCTAGTTTTCAAACAAACAACCCCCTCCCAGCACAGCAAAGTCAGTGTAAGCTACTCAGTCCTGGAGAGTTGCAGTAGCTTTACCAAAAGGGTTTACCAGAAGAATTGTCAGACGGTCCGAGGTTCAGGGTAACAGATAGGCAGGTAGATAAAGCAGTCCAAGGTCAAGTTTCCGGGT
>NW_024814940.1:0-2318 GCF_019175285.1 Sceloporus undulatus
AAGTTGTTAGTATCAAAAGCTCGCATAGACTTATATAAGTCTACTTCTGATGAAGTAAATTTAAGTCTACAAAAACTTATGCTTCCAGCTTCTTTCTCTTAGTCTCAAAGGTGCTACAAGGTCCCTTTGCATAGCTTTTTGATGTGTAAATCACATTGAGTCTTTGTTTTGGGCAAAAGATGGGATAGAAAAAAAGTTAGCAGCAGCAACAACAACCCAAATCAAATCTATGCATAGCTGCTTGAAAAGAGGATAAGTCAGACATTAGGCCCCACACACATGCTTTTTGATAGAGATCCCTTTTTGATCAAGAACATCTACGCTATAATGCTTCTGGTTCCCGTCAATATAACATAAGCGGCAGAAAGTGCTCTTTTAAAGGTGGAAATCAAAACTCAGGAGACATCAGTGGCAAGCCAAACCAGTAGGCAAGTATAGCCTCAGCCAAGGCAAATAAGAGTGAATCACCTGTACAACACTCAACAGATGCTCTTACCTCTCTGGAAGAAGACAAAAGCCCAATGCTTGAGTGGCAAGCAGAGGTACTGTTCAGAAAGGGCCTTTTTGCAAAAACAATTCTACCATCACAAAATACAATTCTACAATCAGAAAATAAACATACATGCCAACATCTCGTTTACCACAAGATATTTCCTGCTGTTTTGCTTCTACCACCACCACCACCACCATGTTTTTAAGGAGAATAAAATGTATCGAGTGGCACAGATAATGTCTTAGAGACTTAGAAACCTTTTCAGTATAAAATGTCATGGGCTTTCATTGGTAACATCTTACGTTTTTGTTTTAATGCTTGCTGTCAAAACTGCTTTGCAAGGTTTATCTGAAAAGTAGCACAGAAATACCTGGGAACCAATTGGGACTATTTTACCTGTTGATCAAACTTTCTTCTTGTTGTTGCTATGTGCCTTCAGGTTGTTTCTGACTTATGGCAGCCCGAAGGCAACCCTATCATGGGGTTTTCTTGGCAAGATTTGTTCAGGGGAGGTTTGCCATTGCCTTCCCCTGGGGCTGAGAGAGTGTGACTTACCCAAGGTCACCCAGTGGGTTTTGTGGCTGACCTGGGAACTGAACCCTGATCTCATAGGGAAGATGCTGGAAAAGAAGAAACAATGCAATAGTAAGAAAAACAGGTTGGCTTGGATTCCAATCCAGCATTAATATGATGTCTTGTGTTTACTTGACCAAACCTCCTGCCCAGTAGATGCAAGTCATCGTGTTAAAGCTGGGCTGGAATCCAAACTTTCCTATTTTTCTTACTATTACATTGTTGTTTCTTCTCTTCTGGTGTCCTTCAGCACTGCAAGCAGAGGAATAGTGGTACTGGGGAGATGTATTTACCTTTTCTCCTTCTAGCTCTTTCTGTGTGATTTTCATTCAAAGGTGAAAAAAATACAGGTATATTTGTGTTTCTTGGATGTGCTATTTGCTTTATTATCAGTGTTAATTATTAATTATTTATGTGTGTTCCTCTACTGTGTTTTATCTTGGAGTCCACCTAGAGACAGCCAAATCAACAAGCCTTCAAAGATAATCTATTAAAACAAAGAAGCAAATATTTAATCCCCCTGCCCCAACCCCCTTGAAAAGCAGTTTGGGGGCAAAATGGCCAAAAACAAAAGGTGAAACCAACTCTTCTCCCAGCTTGTTAAATTGAAAGATGCCTCTTTGGAGGCTGATTTCTTTTCATAAGCAGATAAAAACCCCATATGGTTACAGGTAGTCCAGTGCTAAAAAAGCAGGGAACATGTAGTCCAGTTTACCTTGTAAAACATGAGCCAGTGTACCAACCAGTGCACTTTTTAACTGCAGCCTCAGCAAGGTTCTCTTCAACCATGGATCAAATTTGTTCCTAAGTTACCATCTGATCTTCCATATATTACTCACATTTTCCACAGTGTTAATTGACCCTTCAGCTTTAAAAGCTGCTCTTTTATTTATTTTGGGGGCGTCATTCCTGGTGTTTGTTAATGTCTTTCTCTTTATACCTTTTATTTCTTTAGGACAAATTCATGTGTACCTTTCTAAGTTTTTAGCCATGTAGGGGAAAGGTTAGTTCCTGTGTTACACATGGAAGGGAATGAGGCTTGCAATGCGCTTAATCATTAATTAAGGCTGTTATTGCTGTATTTACTTGCATATGCATCCTTGCCCTTCTCTCCAGTTTTGAATTCTGACCAAGACAACATTAACTGGTGCCTGAAGCAGCTACAACTAAAAGAACAACAATTCTTAACATCTTTCTAGGACAACAGACAACAACTTTGTTTGTTTTGTGCCCCCCCCCCCCCAATTTCTAG
>NW_024814941.1:0-2318 GCF_019175285.1 Sceloporus undulatus
GGGGGGCGTGTTCATGGCGGCATTCAGGTAAGGGCCGTCTGAAGGCTATACCTTCATGACGTCATGAACACACCCCTTTTTGCCCGTCTGTATCCCGCCTGGATCTCCCAACTCCTAGTCCAACACTCTAAGATTTACACACACTGACTCCCTTTCCCCAATACAGTATCAAAACAGGGCAATTGGTGACTCCTGCCATGTAAAGTACATAAAGGTTACATAAAGTATATAAAGGTTAATTTCCATCGCTCAAAGACCACATTTAACTACACATCTAAACATTCATTTTCATGCTTCATTGCACCAGTTATATTTAATTTTATTTAAATTTAAATTAATTTAAATTCAGTTAAATTATTTGTTACAAAGCCCTTCATTCTTTCATTTGCCTTTTTGATAGGTGGTTATTAAGCACAGGTGGCATTGGAAGTTTCTGAAGGGGAGAAAACAAATTCTAGGAAGGGTAGATTATTTTTTAAAAAAAACTTTGTGAATCACTATGTATTGCTCTAAAAGAAATGGAATGCCAGAACACTTTATTGTCATGATGTGAAACCTATACATTGAACAAGCCACTGTCTGGACAGAATATGGAGAAACTGAATGGTTTGCTAGGGAGGTCTGACAAAGCTGCTTTTCATATCCCTGTATATTTAATTTATATGCAGAAGATATCATATGGAAAACAGGATTAGGTTTAAAGGAAGGGGTGTGCAAACTAGAGGAATAAACATCAATAATTTAAGATACGCAGATGACGCCACATTACTAACAGCAAATACTTGGAATGAAAAGGTAATGAAAGGTAACAAAGAAAGTACAAAAACACAGTTATAGCTAAGTATTAAGAAAACAAAAATAACAACCACAGAAGTTTTACATAACTTCAAAGTGGATGGTGAAGACACTGATTTTTTTTTAAATTCAGTCTTTTATCTTAGTTGTTCATTAGAAGGATGACTTTAGTCAAGAAATCAGAAGAATAAAACCTGGAAAGGTGGCTATGCAGGAACTAGTTATAAGACTAGATAAGATGCTAAAGCTATATAATTAAATATCAAAGTCAGGATTATACATGCTATATTATTTCCAGTTTCTGAGTATGGTTGTGACAGCTGGACAGTGAAGAAAGCTGACAGGAAGAAAATCAACTCATTTGGAATGTGATGCTGGAGTTTTACAGATACTATGAACTGTCATAAATGGGATCAAGAGTACATCAAACCTGAACTCTCCCTAGAAGCCAAAATTACTAAATGGAGGCCATCTTACTTTGGACATATCATGAGGCAGCACAATTCACTGGAAAACACAATAACACTTGATAAATGGAAAACAGTAGGGAAAAAAAGGAAGACTACAATACAGATGGATGGATTAAATAAAGAAAACCACAGCCCCTGAATTTGCAAATTCTGAGCTGTTAATGATACTGTCTCTTAGGGAGCTCTCATTTTTGCATCCCTGTAAATCAAAGTCTGCTTGATAGCAAATAACAACAAATCTGCTGAATAGCAAAGAGTCATCCTGTAATCCATTGGAGTCTGAAATCTTCCCTCTCTCAGTCTAGGTATTACATGGTGGCAAAAAATCTAAAATTGAATTTCATATAGATATTGCCGTAGGCTAAGGACTGAACAAGACATGTAACTAAATGTTTTATAAGCAAAGGTGTATTTATTTATTTATTTTAACTGATAGTCAGATGGAGATTCCAATGAAACTGAATTGGGTGGCAGATTCAGGACAGATAAAAGGAAGTACTTCTTACAGGGCAGAGATCAGCTATGGTCTTCATACTGCTGTGAGATGTGCTTATAGGAGCCACCAGCCTGTATGTCTTTAAAAGGTGATCAGATGGTTTTGTATAGGGATGCCATATCCCAGCGGCTCCTGGGACAGTCCCGTTTTTGGAGGAACCGGGCCCGTCCCGGTTCCCCCCAAATCCTGGCTTTGGACCCGGCCTGGAGGCCAGGTCCGCTCATGCAGCCATTGCCACGGCCGCTAATGCGGCTGGCCAGCCACCCACCTCCTCCTCCTCCTCGGCCGCGCCGCCCTCGTCCTCCTCCACTCCTCCTCCTCCTTCTGCACAGCTGCTGCGCCGCCCGTGGCACTTGTCCGGGCCGTGGCCGGCAGCAGCAAATGCTCAACCCTCTCGCACGCCTGCGCACGGGGCTTAAAGAGGAGCGCTCATCCCCTAAGCTGTCTGGCAATGGCAGAATAGTGGGGACTGGCCTGTTTCCAGCCCCAGTCTGCCATTGGCCAGTGTCAGGTTGGAGGTGGAGGTTTGGAGGAGGAGGAGGAGGAGGAGGAGGAGG
>NW_024814942.1:0-2318 GCF_019175285.1 Sceloporus undulatus
AAGAATAACAGAAGGCTGAGTTTTGCTTGCCTCAGAAATAAATACACCTACTTTTCAACTTTATGGGAGGCAACTTAGCTTATTTTGATGCTAGTGTGGCACAAGGCTTTCTCATCACTACAACCATATATATGTAAGAGTGTGATTCTAACCAGCTAAGATGGCCATTGGCCAGTTGAACCAACACCAGGCCAACTGAAGCTGTGCTGAATCTAAATCCTTCCCAACCTAGGATGTTGGAAATCAATTGGGACTGCCCATCTGCCTTGCCTAACTTTGTGTTTGTATCTTTATAACATTGCATAGGAGTTGTATCCTTGAAGTGGAGAAGGCTTGCTGCTTCTGCGTGCCTTCTAGTCATTTCTGACTTCTAGGGACCCTATCACAGGGCTTTCTTGCAGGTTTCTTTAGAGGCGGTTTGCCATTGCCATCCTTTCATTCTGAGAGAGTGTGGGGCTCAACAGACCATCCCTTTTAGCACCGGATCGGGGTTGTGACATCTACATGCCATGGTCCTGATCTCTCCTTTTTGTGCCCTGGAAAGGGTGCCATAGCCACTGGTGCACAGCTTTTCCATGTTCCTTTGGCACTGAGTCATGAAAATGCAGAGCCAGAGGAGCACCGTGATGCCATGTGCCATGTGGAGCAGCATGTGGCATCAGGCTTGACTTCACCCCCAGTCAGTCAAGCCCCTGTGACTTGTCCAGGATCACACAGTAGATTTCATGGTCAAGTGGGGATTTGAACCCAGGTCTCCAAAGTTATAGTCCAGCATTCAAACCACTATACCACACTGGCTCTTGGAGGAGGCTTACAGCTAGCAAAAGTTGCCTTCCCACTTGCTCCTCCTCTTTTTCTCTTCATCTTGGCTCTTCTGCCAGTAAGTGTTAGCTAGAAACCTCTTCTGACAGCCATTGACTCTCTTTTCAGCTCTCTGGCATTAGCAGACAGGAGAAGGTTATGACAGCAAAGGCTGCTGAATCATCGCATTACCATTTTTAAAAAACATGTAAGCAACTATGATGGTTTAGTGTAGTGGGGGAGCCTTATCTGACTTCCTTCAAGTAGTATTTTAGCAAAACACCATCATATCACCTTTTACAGCCTAGAACTAAGGAGAAATGTGCTCAGTCTTTTAATACTGATTTTCCTCAGCTTTGACACATGTGTTTTGAAATGATGAAGTGTATGAGCTAGTGGCATGTGCAGCTTTTACTGTGATAAGGGCTTACTGTGACATTTTAAAAAGGACATCCGCTCAAGGACACACACAAAAAGAAGAAAGGATAGAAAACTGGATATTTGCAGGTGTCTCTCACTTGTTCATAGTAAAAGTCTGTGTTTGGTTTTTCTTTCCAGGCCACAAAGCCATACCTTTTGTAATAGCTGAAATCACTATGGAGCCCAGTAATCACATGCACGTAATACAGAGAAAGTATTAACAGCCAACCATCAGTATCATTAGTATTTATACATTATGAACAGAATCCTGTATCATAATTTTGAATAAATATCCTGGAGTTAAACAGCAGATAAAATGAAAATCAGCTCATTTGAGATGTGCTGGAGAAGAGTGCTGAAGATACTGTGGGCAGCCAAAAAGACAATCAAATGGGCCCTTGAGCAGATGAAGCCTGAAATCTCCCTGGAAGCCAAGATGGTCAAACTGAGGCTGTCATATTTTGGGCACATCATGAGAAGGCATGACTCATTATAAAAGACAATAATGCTGAGAAAGGCTGAGGGTAGTAGAAAGAGAGGAAGACTTCATGCCAGCTGGATAAACTCAATTAGGGAGGTCATGGGCCTGTATCTGCAAGACTTATGGCGGGTTACAGACGGGCAAAAAGGGATGTACTCATGACGTCATGAAGGTAGAGCCTTCAGACGGGCCTCACCTGAATGCCGTCATGAACACGCCCCCCGCACGCCCCAAGCGGGAAGAAGCGGCATTAAAAAGGTGCTGCTTTTTTCCGCTTCTTTTTGATTTGCGGCGTACCTGCGCATGTCCGTCTGTAAGCCCCTGCACCGATACGTCAGAATTGCTACGCCGCAAATATAAGTTGCCGGTTTAAAAGCTCCGTGTCAGCTGCGTCGCATAATGGGTCGGGTTCCCAGGACATGCGTGGTTTGCAGTCAAGCTTTAATTGCAGCGTCCGCTGCCATGCAGCTGTGGAAGCTGCGGCACAGCTGCGGCGCATTTTAAGCCTCGTAACCCTAACCCTAGAGCCAGTTGTGCGCATGCGTTGCTAGAACCGCGGGAAGTTGTAGGTTTTGCCGGCGGATGTTTTGGTTGTAGAAAGTGATAAGGGAAAGTT
>NW_024814943.1:0-2318 GCF_019175285.1 Sceloporus undulatus
GGTTATGTACCTCCCATTTGCTCCTGTAGGCAGGGACAAAAGAAGACCGGCCCCTATATAGGGAGGGACTAACCCCTCTGGGCCTCAGTCAATGACAAGCCAAGCGAAGCAGGATAAAATAACTGACCTTTAATAGGCAATCATAAGGAACAGCATAAAACTAAACATGATAAGGGCCGTCTCGTGAGACCGGTCCCAAATGGCTTGACAGCAAGTAACAGTAAACCAGCAAAACCAGCGAACTAGAAATAAAGGAAGGGTCAAGCAACAGGTCGCGCTGAGCCGCAGGGGCACCGAGGGTGGGCAGGATGACCGGACCCTCATCTGCTGGAAACTAACGTGTCACGGTAAGTACCCAACGTTTGTTTTCCCAGCAGAGAGGGTCCTGTCCTCCTGTAATCTGGGATTTACAAAAGCCCTCGCCCTAGGGAGGGACGGTGCCTAGTCGGAACCTGCGGACTCAGTGACCACCTGCTGGAGGACCCTTCTGCCAAAGGCCGCCTCAGCGGACTGAAACACGTCTAATTTGTAGTGCCTCACAAAGGTAGAGGAGGACTTCCAAGTGGCCGCCCTACAGATCTCAGCAATCGGAGCATTAGTAAATAGGGCGGCCGACGTGGATGCACTCCTAGTGGAGTGTGCCATAATGCCCTCAGGGGGGGAGAGGCCTAATGCCCTATAAGCCTCGACAATGCAAGTCCTGATCCATCTGCTCAGGGTGGACACCGAGACCTTTTGTCCTGAAGAGCCCTGACGAAAAGAGACAAACAAGGCCTCGGAAGATCTAAAGGGTTTTGTTCTCTTAAGGTAGACCTAAAGGGCCCTCCGCACGTCCAGCGTGTGCCAGCACTTCTCCAAGTCCCTTTGGGGGTTGGGGCAAAAGGAAGGCAACAGAATGTCCTGAGAGACATGGAAGGGTGAATTGACTTTCGGGAGGAAGGTGGGGTCCGGGCGCAGGCACACCGAGTCTGGCCTGAAGATGCACAAGTCCTTGCGGACTGACAGGGCCCCCAGTTCGGATACCCGCCTGGCCGACGTGATCGCCGTTAGAAAGATAACCTTCAAGGTAAGGAATCTCAAGGAGACTTTGCGGATAGGCTCAAACGGCTCCACCGTCAGGGCCTTAAGAACTGTGTGAAGGTTCCAGGTCGGGAAGCGATGACGTGTAGGAGGAGCCCTGTTAGAGAGGCCCCTCAGCAGCCTCTTAACATGAGGATGAGATGACATGACTGACGCCTTCTTGTGAGGTAGCACCGAAGTGATGGCCGCCACCTGTCTCCTTATAGTGTTGGGTCTGAGACCTTTTTTAATGCCGTCTTGAAGGAACTGGAGTAGCGTCGGGATCGAGAAGTCGAGGAAGTTGACACGCTTCAGCTTGCACCATCTCTTGAAGGATCTGAAGGTAGCCTCGTAGATGCGGTTGGTAGATGGTCGTCTAGCGGCCAGGATGGATTCTATGACTTCTGTAGAGTATCCACACCAGCGTAGCATGAGGCGTTCAGCCTCCAGGCGTGAAGGTTCAGCCACTGAGGGTCGGGGTGGAGGATCTGACCCTGACTCAGGAGGTCTCGGCGCTGTGGTAGGGCCAAGCTGGCTGATGTCATAGTCCGGATCTCGGAGAACCAAGGGCGTCTTGGCCACGCTGGCGCCACCAGAATCACCTTGATCTTTTGTCTCCTGATCTTGGCCAACAGCCTGGGCAGCAGAGGCAGAGGTGGGAAGGCGTAAGCCAGTTCGTCTGGCCACTCTAGGTTGAGGGCGTCCACCGCCTCGGCCCCTTCTGTCTGGAAGCGTGACACGAACCTGGGCAGTTTGGCATTTATCGGGGAGGCGAACATGTCTATCCGCGGCTGGCCTAGCTGGCGGGATATCAGACGGAACACCTCGGGATGGAGTTCCCATTCGCCCTGGTCGACCTCTGTCCGGCTCAGCCAATCGGCAATCGTGTTGAGCTTGCCCTGTAGGTGTTCTGCCACGATGGAGACCAGGTGCTCTTCTGCCCAACGGAATAGAAGGCGTGACTCGGTCATCAGGTCCTTTGACCTCGTGCCGCCCTCGCGGTTGATGTGAGCTTTCGTCGACGTGTTGTCCGTTCTGATCAGGACAGACCTGTTGAGGACTGACTGGTGGAAGGACAGTAGGGCCAGCCTTACTGCCCTCAGCTCCAGTCTGTTGATGGACATGGCCTGTTCTTCGAGGGACCACCTCCCCTGTGCCATCTGGTGTCCGCAGTGGGCTCCCCAACCCCTCAGGCTCGCGTCGGTGGTGATCTGGACCGTCTCCTGGCTCCAGATCAGTCGTCCCTTGAAGACTGCCGG
>NW_024814944.1:0-2318 GCF_019175285.1 Sceloporus undulatus
AAATAGGAAAACTACATAGTGTCTGCCTGACAGAGATTCTAGTGAAATCTGACCAGCTTTTGCAATTCATTTATCTCGTTGCTTCCAATTCCCATTTCAAGGTTAGTAAAGCAATCATAAATAGTAAGGGCCTCACATTCTGCACAAACCAGAAACATGTAGGTGCAGCTGCAAAACAGATTCATAAAAGCAGGAGAAGAGTGAGATAAAACAAAATTAACCTGCCCCTCTAAAATCATTCCCCTTTTGATAGTATTTCATGATTTCAATTTAAATGACTCCAGGAGATAAATGGGAGGTGGGGGGAATTACTCATTCTTACAACCTGGTTCAGAATCAGACTGGTGTATTACTAATTTGAATGAGATCCTTTGCTATTGCTGATTATATATTAACAAAATTGTTTTCCTTATGAATATCAATCAGGTCAGTGTACACAAGTAGTTAAAATAATAAAATACTATCAAACAATAGCATATAATACAGGCTATTAAAACATTATCCTGTCAGAATGGAATTAACACACCCAAACATTCTTTAGCCACAGAAGAGTTGTTCACAGGAACAGCAGCTCTAAGATAGTTGAGGCAATATATCAAGTGAATGACACAGACCAAGCTCTTCTTGGATGCTGATGAAGCTTAGCATAAAACTCTACCTGGTACACACTTTGGATGTGCAGAGAGCAACGGTACGTCATTTCTCCTCCCCCATGTATGTCAGTTGTATGGAACCCACAAGACATATCCTTCTAACATCAGAGGCCATTTGGGCTGAAGGTTGGAGCTGTGCCCTCTGCCATCCAGCAGCCACTGTACAGACAAAGAGAAGAGTGTGCAAGGAGGTACTGGATACCTTCTTGTGTAATGCCTAAGAAAGTACTTATACTGGTGTAACCAGGGATTACACCATGAAATTCTTTAAAAAGATTCCAACCCCAGTATGTGCCCTTATGCTTCACCAGACATATAATACAAGCAGTTAAATCTTTACATCTTTAAGAACTCCTATCCTCTTCTGCACTGTTTAGGTCCTTCAGCTTCAGGCCTGGGACCTGTCTGATTAAGTCCAGTAATATGGGATGCTGTCTACCTCTCTTTATACTACCTTCTACCTTTCCTAGCATTATGTGTCTTTTCTAATGAGTCATGCCTTCTCATGGCCAAAGTATGACAAGCTCACCTTGGTTTCATCACCTTGGCTTCCAGAGAGAGTTCAGGCTCAATCTATTCTAGAACTGATTTGTTTGTCATTTTGACTGTCCACAGTATCCTCAGCACCCTTCTCAAGCAGCACATCTCAAATGAGTTGATTTTCTTCTTATCTGCTTTTTTCACTGTCCAGCTCCCACATCCACACATGGTGATGGGGCATACAATGGATTGGATAATACAGTGGGGCCTCCGCATATGCGGACTTTTTATAAGCAGCTTTGAGCGTACGCGCTCAAGCCGCTGGGCGCGCGCGGGGCGGAAGGGGCAGCGCATCCCATTCAGTTGAATGGGCGCACGTGCCTGTTGCGCCGCACGCGCGCCCATTGCGCCCCGCGCACCGCCGTGCACGAGCCCCATTGTTTACAATGGGGCTCGAGCATAGGCAGAAATCATCATATGCGGCAGGATCCGGAACGGATCCCCCGCGTATGGCGAGGTTCCACTGTACTAACTTTAGTGTTCAGTTATATATTTGTACACTTTAGGATGTCGCACTTTCCATTCCTAGTCTTCATCAGCCAGGACGCAACAGCACTCCAGCCCCAGCACCAGAAACACCACGCTCAAGGCCGGCTCTCCAGTGAAGCCTCCAAGCCAGCCAGGACACGAGAGCACTCCAGCCCCAGCGCCAGAAACACCATGCGCAGCTGTGAGGAGGCAGGGACTGGTGAGAGCAGCACCCCTCAAAGCTGGCTCGCCAGTGAAGCCTCTAAGCCAGCTAGAATGCGAGAGCACTCCAGCCCCCGTGCTAGAGACACCATGTGCAGCTGTGAGGAGGCGGGGACCAGTGAGAGTGGCACCCTTCAAAGCCGGCTCTGTTTCTCCATATTCTAACAGTAGCCTCTATAGTACAGATTCTCATACCCTAGTTTGAAAGTATGTAGCAAAGACAAACCCATCTGGATGAATCTTGGAAAGAAAACACCATAACAGCAGTGGCATCTCCACCTCTAGTGTCACCCTGTGCAGGGGAGCTGCTGGGGGGCTGCCTAGGGGTGGCAGCCAAAAGGATGTGCTGGACCCTCTCCTTTGCTGCAGTGATGGAGGTTTACTCATAAGGAGGCCACCGCCTCCACCACAGCAAGCCTCCAGGAGTGCAGAAAG
>NW_024814945.1:0-2318 GCF_019175285.1 Sceloporus undulatus
CTCCTTAAAACTGCCAATCCCAGCATGCAACAGGAGGCTGCTAGAGGAGTCACACTGGAATAGTACCTCTTTAAGAGCATAGTGTGATAAACATCAATGTCTAGTATCAGCATTGGTAACTGGTGGCCTTCCAGACATTGGATTACAACTCTGAACAGCTCTGACTACTGGTCATGATGCCTACACCATTGCATGCCAACAACACCCAGAGGGCCACACATTTCCCAACCTTGTTCTACTAAAGGATGCTGCTCTTTTTGGAACAATTATCATCAGTTTCTACATCCTCACTATTATATTGAATTCCACACAAGAGCTCGGAAGAAATTCTAAAAGAACTTCCCCAAACTACAAATCCCAGGTCTCTGCAAGACAGACCTGTGACTGTTAAAATGGAATTGAACTCCTACAATAGTGTAGTGCAGATTCTATTCTGATTATTTGTCAGTGATAATGATGATAGAAAGGATGGAGGAAGGTATATCTTAGTGTAAACAAACCCTTTGCAATCAAACAGCTGCTTTGCTCAGTCAGCTTCACAGCTCCAGCAATTCTTATTCTTGACAGTACTTCTTTCAGTTAAATCAAAACAGATCTGTCAGCAAATGGAAGCTTCTAAAGCCAGCTTTGCTGCTTTGGAAGTGATAAATGCCCTTCTGGACTCTTACTCATATCTTAGCCAGGCACATGGTTCTGAAGATATCTGACCCCAACAGCTGGACATAATGGGGATTCCAGGCAGACTTTTTCACTGAACAGCTGGCTGTCAGACAGTAATAGTTTACTTACATGAAGGACCATGTTGTTATAGAAACCTTACAATGAACAAAAATGTGATCACAGCCAAATGTGATTTTAAGCTTGCATAATATACATGAAATTGTAGAACACTCAGGACATCATGCATTCAGAATCAATATTATGCCTGTGGAGACATTGTATGCTACAAGCTTGCCCAGAGATTGTAGGTGTGGCTGCTTGTTCAAATGCTCCCCTAAAATCCCTAATTGCACTACAAATATTGTGCTGTACCATGTTTAATAATACAAGTTGAGCTTCCCTTATCTGAAATGCTTGGGACCAGAGATATTTTGGATTTGGGATTTTGGAGGATTTTGGTATAACTATTCACAGATGCATACATTATGAAATATCTTGGAAATGGGACCCAAGTCTAAACACAAAATTCATTAATATTTCATATATACCTTATAATATACCATAGCCTGGATATAATTGAATACAATATTTTAAAAATAATTTTGTGCATGAAACAAAGTTTGGGTACATTGAACCAACAGAAAACAAAGATGTCACTGTCTCAGCTATCCATGAAAAAAAGTTCTGGATGTTGAAATATTTTAAATTTCAAAATTCTAGATAAAGAAGACTCGACCTGTATAGCCTTTTAAATATCATGCTATATTTATTTCCAGAAGGGTTGCCTTGTTAATCTGTTTCAGGAATAACAACAAAGAGCCTTACTCTTATGGACTAATAAATTTATAATTTATAGTGGAATAAGCTATTGTGAACCTACTTTGTCAGATGTTAAAGATAAGGGCCAGTATTCTGTATCAGCTATTAAGTTAATTTAGCTATTTAGTTAATTTAGGCCCCAAACAGACTGGCAGTAAACACTGGCTTGGGGGCAGTGTGGGGGTATGGCCATCATCATGCTGCCCACCCGACCAGATGGCAGGCAGCATTGTGACACTCCAGCAGCGCAGCGTTTATACACTGCATGCAGCAGGAACACCGCAGGAGTGTTGCAAAGCTGTGGCAGCAGCTGAAAGGCTGCCCTTTTGCTGCTTAAAAAGGAGTGGCATTTTGCCACCACTTTTTTGAGCTGGCAAATAGCAGGATTGGAGCTATGGTATGCATTTGCCACGGCCCTGATCCAATGCTCAAAGGGCCGGCATTATGCCACTCCTTTAGGGTCGTCTGTTTGGGGCCTTAGTTAAGTTATACTTAATTATACTTAACTAAATTAAGGGGCTATACAGACCACCCCAAAGGGGCAATCTGCAACCGTCCCTTTACTGGCAGGATCAGGGCTGTGGCAACCTCATGCCACAGCCCCAATCAGTCCTCTTTTTGTGACCTACAAGGGAGTCCATAGCCGCCGCGGCTTGGCTTTATGATACCCCTTCAGTGCTGCATCATGTGGATGCAGCACTGAAGTCGCACCATGATGGCATGCACCGTGTGGACCAGCACATGCCAAAATGGCACCCTGGGGGCAGAGTTAGGGCATCCAGTGTGAGGATGCTTCACCCTGACTGCACCCACAGGCCGGCACAAAGTGCTGGTCTGTA